>NC_133323.1:18371159-18372365 GCF_012295235.1 Primulina huaijiensis
AGTTGGAGTTTTGAGATAAAATTTAATATCAAGAAAACATTCCTAGAATTTATTTAAGATAATTAATAAGTTAATTTAATATAAAAGAATGTTTAAGGAATTATTTAAGTAATTTAAAGATTTAGCCATGCATGAAAGATAATGTTATTCCTTAACTAATTAATTAATTCACTAAAATACTTAATGGGTAGATAAAACTTTAAATATTTAAAATACATGAATTAAACAATATTTCTACCTAATTTAGCATTTCAAAATTTCGGCCCCCTCATTATCCAACCCAATCTTGATTATTTTGGCAACTCTCCATTGATATCATTTCCTTAATCATTTCTTAATTTGATCATTCCTACACTTTTAATCCTCATTAATTGATAATTAAGCAATTTTCCTACCCCATTTATTTAGTAGAGAAATCGGCCACCCTTGTTTAAGATTTAAAAATATTTGACAACCCATTCCTTTGATTCTTTCCTAATCCTTTTCTTTTTAGATAATCCCCAAAACTTTTATTCACCAATAATTAATNATCATCTCATTTCCATATCTCCCAAACTCAAAAGATAACAAGATTCATTCCTCACTTTTATCTAGCACCTTCCCTCATTTCTCCCTATCCATTTTCTCCCCACCATTCCACCAAAATTCAGTAGGTTTCAGGGAGAAAATCGTGTGAGGTTAAGAGAAAAACAATAGAGAAAATTTGTAGAAAGAAGCAACTCCGTCTCCGCCGCGCTNCTTTTGGTGGCTTGGTCCATGGTGCATCGGTTTTTAAACACAAAGCTAGAACAGCCCCTTCGCCCCTTTTTAATTCTGCATGTGTCCCTCGGTTTTTGATGGTATGGGATGGATCTTGGTTGGCCTATGGCCCTTAGCCACGGTTCATACCATACCCCAAGATGTCTAGGTCGTGCCATG
Organism: Primulina huaijiensis; assembly: GCF_012295235.1. Taxonomy (NCBI): domain Eukaryota; kingdom Viridiplantae; phylum Streptophyta; class Magnoliopsida; order Lamiales; family Gesneriaceae; genus Primulina; species Primulina huaijiensis. Next base: position 18,372,078 of record NC_133323.1, read on the forward strand.
GTCAATGAAATGGCCACTGGAACGACACGAGACAACGAACAAAGCAAAACACCCCTCACGCGCGCAAGGGTGCTATCGGGTGGAACTTTTCTGATGTTGCTGGAATAATTCGAATGGTGGCTGGCCTAGGGCCCTTAGCCATGGTTCAAATCATTCCTTGGGATGTTGTGGAGAGGCTCTGGTCGGTGGTTCAAGCACCAATGGCCAAAAGTCTCGCAAACGACGCGATGCAAGCGAAGTTGCTGCTGCTGGAATTTGACAGCAACTTGCTGTGTCGGTTCGGAGGCT
>NC_133323.1:18377328-18386851 GCF_012295235.1 Primulina huaijiensis
TGAAGGGACCGTACTGTACGCTAACCATAATTGAATGGTTCTTGCAGGCACTATCATTTGATACCTAGGGAATCATGTAAGCGATGCTGCTAGGCGTTTAACATGATTGGTTGGGTACTATCAGACTTGAGTTCTGACGTTCTTATTATCAAGGAGTTGATAAATAAGAATGGAGCAATTGGGGTATGCTCATATAAGGACATGTTTAGTCCGAATCACATGGAGATGTGAACCCACGGCTAGTTGTATCAATGAACCATTGAGGGCCACACAAGTACTAGCTTTCTAGATCCCGTTGAGAAGTAAAATAGTTCAATGTGTTAAACGGCTTATGAAGGAGTTTATAAGCGTAAAGAAAAATAGAAGTACGACTTCTATGAGGGAAATGTAACTTTTAATTTATGAATGTGTTCCTAAAATTAAAAGTTGGTCAAATAAATAATGTATTTGAAAATTGTGATTTCCATAAACATTATTATGGACTAAATTAAATTAATTCAAGTGTTGAATTAATTAAACACTAGTGGACCTAGTAGAGTCCAAATAATTAAATTAATTCAAGTGTTGAATTAATTAAATAACATTGGGTCTTGTAGAGTCCAATTGGAATAATTATTTAACTAGTAGACTTGAGTAAATTTAAGTAATATTTAATTAGTCTCAAATATGTTTGAGATAATTAAATTAAGTCCATGGATTTTTAATTGTTAAAAAACAAATAACATTGCATGCATGGGAGGTGAAAGGTTGGGAGACAACTTTTTCAATCTACAAGGCTTGGGATGCTAAAAGTGTTTTAGCTTTTCCCACAACAAAGACAAGTCATCCCTCTCCCATTTTCATATACACAATGGCCGAAACTTGCAATGACATTCTCTCAAAATTTTTCTCTCATCTTATTCTTCAATAGTTGGAGAAACAATTCTCTTCTCAAAAAAAAATGCCTTACATTTTCTAGTGCAAGTGTAAGGTGGATCTTTTAAGTTTGGTGATGGGCTTGATTTTGAAGAAAAGAAGCTTGTAGATTTGTCTTGCCTTGAAGAGCTTAGTTGTATATCAACTAAGTTGGAGCCATCATCAATCTCAAGAGATTGATAGGTAAAATTTTCTAAACACCCTATGAATGTCATAGTTGTGTTTTTGTATATGTTACATGCTAGTACATGAGGTGTTCAAGAAATTTTTAAATCAAAATTTCGGTTTTGTGCCTTTCAAAACATTTAAAACTTCCGTTGCGCATTTGAACACCCGTAACCGATCCCCTTTCAATTATACAGGAAATGAATGATAAGGTTCAGTTGATTTGACAGCGAATGAAAGCTGCTCGGGATCGTCAAACGAGTTATATGAATAAATGAAAACGACCCTTAGAATTCCAGAAAGGTGACAAAGTGTTTTTGAAAATATCTCCATTTAGAGACACTGTTCAATTTGACATGCGAGGTAAATTATCTCTTCGATATGTTGGTCCATACGAGATCCTTGATCGAGTTGGAGATCTTGCTTATCAATTGGAATTGCCACCAGTTTTATTTGTCATTCGCGATGTATTTCATGTTTCTATGTTGAGAAAGTATGAACCAGATCCATCACATATACTTCAACCGGATGAGGTTGAACTTGATCTTTCACTTTCCTATATTGAGCAACCTATTCGCATTATGGATCGGAAGGAAAAGATATTGCGTAACAAATCGATTCTTTTAGTTCGAGTACAATGGACACGACATGGTGTGGAAGAATCGACATCGGAGTTGGAAAGCAAGATGCGAGAATCATATCCACACTTGTTTGATTCTATTCCACATGTTCCATTGTATTCAATATATAATGATCTCTTTTCTGATTTTAGTTTTAATATGTCATATAACTAGTGACATCTTTTATGTTTTCCATGTTATGTATTTATGGACACTTGAGATTTCGAGGACGAAATCTTTTAAGTGGGGGAGAAATGTAAGGGCCTCGTATCGTATTATCGTAAATCATACATTGATTATTGATAATTCATGAAATTATCATGTGATTACGTGTATGGAGTATATAATTGACAATGAAAGTGAGAAAATAGGTGGTGATAGTGAAAAATTGTATTAGACATTGATTTATGTTTGAAAAGTATGCTGAACCGCAATAGAAAAGTAACATTTTTTTACGTTTTTCAGCATAATTATCTGAGTATTAGTCTAAATGAAATGAAACCAAATTTATTGAAAATCTAATACATAGTACTAAAACTTTCATATTTTGAGTTTTGTCCAAATCCATTTGGAAATAGGGGCAAAATCGCCCCGAATTGTATCGTGTGCGTTGCAGTTCCTCCACTGACACATGTTGAGAAAATAAGCATAACTCTCGTGTCCGATATCCAAATAGAGTGAGGTTGTGGCACATGAAAGCCAAGACAAAGATCTACAGCTTTCATGTTGACTACTTTTGCTAATTCGAAACTTAAACAAATGTTTCGGACAGAACAGGCGTGCGGCCGCGCGAGTTCTGGCGCCACCGCGCGCACCACCATGCTGCACACAATTTAAGAATGATAAGGATGAGTTTTTCTACACATTTCTTTCATTTCATTTGGAGGCTTCGAGAGAAAAGAAAGAAACCGAATTTTATCGTTCGAATCTACCTCGAAACGTTGTCAAAACTTGAAACAAATTATAAATTCGGAATCCTCGCGTCGAAAGCTTTCTTTTGAGGTAAGATTATTTTGGTTTCAGCAATTTTAATTATTTAAATGCTGGAATAACATGTATTTGAAGTCGAGATTCATATATGTGGTAGAAGAACCGACAAGAAACTTGTATTCGAAGTCGGAATTGAATTACGTTGTGATTTCAATTTGATATGAATTTTCGAAGTTAAAAAAGATATTTGAAACTTATATTTTTAATTTTGAATGTGGCGCCCCAAACCTCGCCACTTAATCATACAACATGTGACGTCATATGCATAAAAATTTTCTTTTCAACGACGTAATAATATAATGCATATACGACAAAATAGTGCAATCACCACACTATCTACGTCAATGCAGCAGAAACAGTATAATAAATACACACATACAACTCAAGTAAGACAATAAACTATATTGTCTCTATCTACTATCAATTATAGGACTGTTTGACTAGACACACCTAGTCCTTCACCACTATCCTTTCTCACAGCAGAGTCCTGTAACCTGTCCAACAGAAACAGTCCCCAAAGGGTGAGCATACACAAAAATCATCATCGTAATACATAACAATTATATTATCAACAATATAAAATATAACTGGAATGATAACAGAAATACTCCCTTTGCTGTCTCTGGACAAACAAACCACCAACGATATCAACGTCATCACTCCCATACTACTGCAACAACAACATCGACGATACGTCGCACCCCAACCCCCGCGACAGCAATATCGTCGAACGAATAACATCAACGATACGTCGCACCCCTACTCCGGCGACAGCAATATCGTTGAACTAATAACATCGACGATACGTTGCACCCCAACACCGGCGACAGCAATATCGTCAAACGAACAACATCAACGTGACGTCTCCCAACAAACGACAGCCAACAATATCAACGATAATAAACAACAACAGATGTAATATCAAATCACCCAATACCAGTGCTTTATCATCGTTCAACGCAATAGTATTCATCAATACTAAACAATAACAACATATGTTCGTACGTCAACACGTACCTGATAATCGAGTATATATATAATCTGGCTATTTCTTTGATCCCGAGGCTTGTGTTGTATCTAAATAATTCAACAACAATTATCATACCATTGTCACAGTATCAACACAATCATAACAGTCTCAATATATAACATCAAATAGCCCTATAACACTAATTCAACAAAATATAAAACTCGATTATAAATTCTTATCTTTCAACAATTTAATATTCTGGTGTATTTAATTCACAATACTAGCATCAAATACACCCAAAAAATTAACTTCAAATAATAGGCTATTTTACAACATCGGTCAAATTACGAAAACTTTATATCAACGTGTAGCATATACTTCGTAGACTCCGAATATACAATCAGAATTAAGAACAACTAAAAAACCACTCTCCAATCTCAATTCAACGATTAAAATCCCTAATTATAATAAATTAGGAATAATGCAAAACAACAACACAATAATCTTCTATACTTCGTTAAGATCATACACTATTCAACAATATTCAATTTCTGTATGATTTAAAAATTTATCAGATTTATTCCAGAAATCGACGAATGTCAAACATCACCAAAAATATAAAATTTATACCTCAAATCGAAGACCTCGTGTCAACGATTCCAGAACTGAAGTCGGTTCGTCGATTGGATAAACCGATAAGTCGCACGATCAAAAAAAAATTTCAAAACCTTATTTCTACGTTTTCTCTCCTCTCCGTAACTTACTGTCAAACAAAATGAATCATTCTCGTTGAAGATTTTTTCAAATTTATCCTTTTCTTTTCTTTATTTTTTTTAAAAAAATTATATTATATTAATATAATATAATATATAATATTTAACATTTTAACACCGGTATATCCTTTTGGACCAGTCAAAAGATCAAATTTTCCAAAACTCAAAACATGAAACTTCTATCTCTTTGAGTTTTCTACGCTATATCCAAATTTCAAATCATTTGAACTTCATATGACCAACATATGTCATACTTCATTCTTTAAAAATCGTTAATTACTTAATAATATCACATTATTAAATCAACAACTTGTGAAATTTACTTCAAGCATTACATTGAATGATTTTATTGATTTAAATGAATATGTTATGGATGTAGATAGATTTTTATACTGAAATCTAAAGCTACAATGGACTTGAAACGAAGAATTCAGGTATGTTGCGACCAAGTAACATACGACAAGTATCAGTATCATATGATATATGTTGCTTGAATTGATTGAGAATACATGTCTATATGTCTTATTTGTTGAGTTGATGTGGCATACATGACCTAAACGTTAAGCTATGATCCTTGGATACCTTGATAAGATTATATTTGATTCTGGGGTTTGTGAACACGATGTTATGTTTGGCATTATGTGGCCTTTAAAGCATAGTCATTAGTGGCTCCGATGATTGATTGAGATTTGAGATTTGATGGCGCTTTGTCGACGCTATCATACGAGTATCCCTTATTGAGGCCGGTGTGCAAGCTCAAGCATTGATTTGATAGCGATTCAATTGATTCTGGCATGTGCTCAGTGGATGGACATTTGACCTGATACCTCCACAACATACATGCATTTCATATCATATATCATTGTTTAGATACTTGTGGTATATATTGTGGTTGTTTCAGACTGAGCTTTGCTCACCCTAGAGGGTGCTGTTGTTTTCTTTGTATGTGGACAATGACAGGTACTCCAGGATATTAGGAGACCGGAGATGGTGCTTCTGGATGGAGTCACGGTTGATGTTTGAGGTGTTATTGTCGATCCCAGTATATATATGTATCTATATATCGGGGCATGTCCCGAGGATATGAGTTGTTTGTATGTGNGCTGAGGTTTATGTTTTCCCAGTATATATATATATATATATATGTATCTATATACCGAGGCATGTCCCGATGATATGATTTGTTGTTGTATGAGTTGTTTTGATTATGTGTGGGAAAACTTTATGATATGAGATGAAATACTATTTTTAGTATTCCAATAAGATATTTTGGGCTCATACTAAAGAAAATTTTAAAATCGTTTTCCACTGTACTTAATTAACTTTAATCAAATTGTATTGTAATAATAATTAAGAGTTAAGGGCCCCACAATGACTCTCCTCCGTCAACACACGAGCACACATCCACGTTTTTTGAAGAGATTCACGTGGGTTTTTCAAGGGAAAAAATTTAGCAAGTCCCCCATCTCTCCGCCAACGTCCCTCGCGTCAAGGATTGTTTTTCGTGTGTGAAACACCTGAAGGCACACCTTAATCTTCTTTCACTCATCGTTCTTACCATATTATGTGTATTTAACATGACTGTATGAAAAATATGATACACTTTCTTATATTTTCGTAAATTGATCTGCACTCCCTAAATCCCAAATACGAATTATCTGTCAGTACTTGTCGAAAAAATTATTTGTTTGGACTCCCTAATCCACAACAAATTGTGTTTGCACTCCCTAAGTCTACATTTTTCTTGGATGAAATTCAGTGTTAAACATTAAAAATACGTTACTAATTTATTATATTTTGAGTACCAATTGTTTCGGATCTAATACTAATATATGAATTTTGAATACCCAAACATATATAACAAATATCGATATTAATTACATATGTCTTTTTTGATGGAAATTGGTATAAAACATTAAAAATATGGTACTAATATATGATATTTAAGTAACAACTGTTTTAGATCTGATACAAAAGATAAGATTTTAATATAAATTTAGAACAACTTTATTAATACTTACATTTGCTAAGTACTCAAAAATCATATATCGGTATCATATCTTAATTCAAATATCATATATTAGTAAGTACCGTATTTTCAAAGTTTTGTATTGATTTTCATCCGAAAATACAAATGTGTAATCAATATCAATATTTGATATATATGTTTGAGTAATCAGAAAACATATATTAGTATATAAAGAAAATAAATGTGGAACTAGAGAGTGCAAACACATTTTGTTGTAGATCAAAAAATGTAAATTGTAACGCCCCGAAAATTTAAAGGTCCACGCAAACCACAGGCATGCAATTATTAAATTTCTTTGTATTTTAATTAAATGTTTTAATTGTATTAATTAATTATGTTGTGCATATTGGCATGTTTAAATTATATTTTCTACATGGCTGCATTAAAATATAATTTTAAAGGTTATTCGAGTTGCGATCGAGAAACGGAGACCGAGGGCTGAAAAATAGAAAATATTTTTATTAAATAATTGTTTTTAATTAATTAAAATATGGGTGATGCTTTTTATTATTTTTGAAAATATGGGGTTTTTAGGTGATTTTATACGCCGGGGCGTAATTTTTATCGGCGTTGGATTTTCAATAAAAATACGAACTTTTTGACAACCCGGCTATTAAATTCACAAACTTATTTTTACCAAAACTATTTTAATATTTTAATTAAATCTTAATTAAGACTAATGGGCCTAAATTGTTGGCTTAATAGGCCTAAAGTATTGTTAGTGATTTTATTAGTATATATTATGTAAACCCTTCCCAAACCCCACAATTTTTACACGCCTCAAGTCTGAAAATTCTCTCCCAAAAACCCCACCAAGTACACGAACACACACACAAAAAGCTGAAGGAAAAAGCATCAAAAGTTGCAAGGATTTTCAAGCGGTCCTTTCCTCGTCGTCGTTCTTCAATCGTCAACGTAAAATCGTGCGTTAAATACGCAAAGGCACGCCATATTCTCCTTTTTCTCTTCATTCACACCATAGTAATTATTTAAAAATCGTTCCGCATGAAAAACAAGCAACACATCATAATTTTTTCGCAACTATGCATACCCATGTTTTGAACTCATGATTTTTCATCCAATAACATGATTATTATGTTGTTAAAGGGGCTGCCATGTCTTAGGATGTTAAGGGGCACGATTCACACAAGTTTTAGAGTCCTAAGAAAACACACAAATTGCTACAAACGAAAGAAATAAACTGGACAACCGAGGGCAGCAAGGTAAGAACGTGAGTTTGAGTGCAAATCTCATGCATGGTATTAAGGGGAGAGCTCGGTGGCTTGCATAGGGCCTTGGGGGCTTGACCAGCGCTGGCTGGGGCTCGAGTAGAGTCAGGGGCGAGGGCCTGGTAGAGCCCTAGGGGGCTGGGACTCGCGCAGCATGGCTGGAGAGGAGACCCCGCTGGATGGGACTCTTCTCGAGGGAATTCTGGTGTAGCCGAGAATTTCTGGGGTATGGCTCGGTTGAGGGCTGGGTTAGGTGGTCTGGACGGTGGCCAAGGGTTATCCAGGGGAGGTTAGGAAGGGCTGGGCTAGGTGGTGGCCTGGGTAGAAGCCTCCACGCCAAGTGACAGAGGCGGCACTTGAAAGAAGCACCAGCGCATAACTTGAGTCTTCTGATTCAGGTGGCTCGTGCACGCGGTCAAGGGCTGGGCTAGGCTTGGGTAGGGTCTGGGCGTGGTCCAAGGACTGTGAGGGTAGTGTGGGCTCGATGGTGGCTCAGCTGGTAGAGTCCTAGGCTAACTAGGAGTCCTAGAGCAACTATGAAACTCACGCACACACAGCGCATGTAATGGGGTCAGTTTCTAGAAGGTAATTGAGCGGGCCAGGGCTGGGTTTTTCGGACTGGGCTTGGTTAGTAGGGTCCCTAGGTGGGTTGGCTAGGTTTTGGCTCAAGGTGGCTCGGGCGTGGCTCGAGTAATTTGGGAGATGGCTCGGTGGGTTCGTTAGTGTGTCAAAAACGAAAATTAAAGAAGGAAAAATTGATCCAAGGGTCCACGGGGGTGGCTCATGACGTGGAAGGGTAGAATAAATACTAAAAATGTTATGTTTAAAATTTGGGATCAAAATAACGAGTTTTGGATTTGATTGGGATTTAATCGCCGCACGAAACCCTAATTAACGAGTTAATTGAAACGCCTAGTTTTAAGCTTTATAAAATTATGAAAAATTAGGTTTAAGCTTAAATAATTATTATAAGTCTAAGTTTTTAATTTAGGAAATTTTATGTTGAGGTTTGGGATTTTTCGGAATTAAAACGCATTAATACGTCACATTTAAAGATTAATTTAAAAGTTCTCGATTTAAGCTAAATAAAAATATGAGAAAATTCATGTAAGCTTAAATAATTATTTGGGAGATGTTAGAGTCAATGAAATTAAGAAAAATTCAAAAACGGGAAATTTTACGTCCAGGGGTAAAACGGTCTTTTTACATCTAGAAATTAGTAAACGTCATGGCAGTGCACTAAATGCTATTTTTATGATATTATGATTATTTTTAAAATGTTTATGAGATATTCATGATTAAATTATGATTTTTAAATGTCTAAGGGATTTTTATGAATTAAGGAAGACATTTAAAAGACATGTTGCATGCTTGGTTTCAAAAACAAAAACGTTATGTTATGCATGATTTTTTTTATAAAGTGATCAGAATATAAATGTTGAAGGAAATGAAGTAATTGTGACTAATTCGATAATGATGGAGATGTCGTGAGGGTTATGGTACCAGTGGGAGCCCGACGATCGTATTTTCATCATTTCGAATATGTGATAACGGTTTTGTTGTAACGGTTTTGTGTTAACGGTAAGAATGGGAATATCGTGAGGGGAAAAGGTCCCAGAGGGAACCCATTTATGGGAAAAGGCCCCCGAGGAAACCCCGACGATCGTATTTCTATTCAATCATGATAGGCCAGGGCCCAGTTGACCGGTGAGAGTGTTGCTGGTGTCCCCCGCCGCCCAGTACTGTGGTTATATGTAGATGGATCTATCGATCATGTCATGTCATGTCAGAAAAGTCACAATTAACGATCTGAATTCAACAAAGAAAAAGGA
>NC_133323.1:18387745-18388397 GCF_012295235.1 Primulina huaijiensis
TATTGACGTTCTACTTTTTGGGCCGTAAGTTAATCGTGAATATTATGAATGTTTTGGGACACCTAGATTTTCTAAGAAAAATATTTATGAATCGTGATTACTAGTCAAATTAATTTTTGGGAATTACTCATAAGTAATAATTATTCAAGGATTGCAACGACTTTGGGAGTATAGAAAATGTATAAATTGGGATTTTAAGGTTGACGAAAGGTAAGATTGGTTATATGAATTGATTTTTGGGTAAATAAGTTTAAAATTATCGAAATTATATTGTGGGAAACATGTAGAAAGAAATTAAGAATGACAAGAACTTATGGGTTGATAGTAGGATTTTCGAAATTAAGGATCAATTAAGATAACTTTTGAGGAAATTAAGAAATGATTTTTGCAAATATTAAGGAATTTGGGGACTAATTTAGCAATAAGCGATAATTGAATGGGTTATGTGGTAAGAATTTTCGATGATTTAGACTTTTAAAAATATTTACAACCTTGGGATATCGTAGGTTATAATGTTATAAGGAATATTAACAAGGGTTTTAAAGATGAATCGATATTAAGCTTGAAAAATATAAGAATTTGAAGGTGTGTCTGGGATTTTAAGATGTGATATATTGATGAATATTTTGAGTATAAAATAAGAAAAGTAATA
>NC_133323.1:18388497-18389109 GCF_012295235.1 Primulina huaijiensis
CATCCAATAACATGATTATTATGTTGTTAAAGGGGCTGCCATGTCCTAGGATGTTAAGGGGCACGATTCACACAAGTTTTAGAGTCCTAAGAAAACACACAAATTGCTACAAACGAAAGAAATAAACTGGACAACCGAGGGCAGCAAGGTAAGAACGTGAGTTTGAGTGCAAATCTCATGCATGGTATTAAGGGGAGAGCTCGGTGGCTTGCATAGGGCCTTGGGGGCTTGACCAGCGCTGGCTGGGGCTCGAGTAGAGTCAGGGGCGAGGGCCTGGTAGAGCCCTAGGGGGCTGGGACTCGCGCAGCATGGCTGGAGAGGAGACCCCGCTGGATGGGACTCTTCTCGAGGGAATTCTGGTGTAGCCGAGAATTTCTGGGGTATGGCTCGGTTGAGGGCTGGGTTAGGTGGTCTGGACGGTGGCCAAGGGTTATCCAGGGGAGGTTAGGAAGGGCTGGGCTAGGTGGTGGCCTGGGTAGAAGCCTCCACGCCAAGTGACAGAGGCGGCACTTGAAAGAAGCACCAGCGCATAACTTGAGTCTTCTGATTCAGGTGGCTCGTGCACGCGGTCAAGGGCTGGGCTAGGCTTGGGTAGGGTCTGGGCGTGGTCCA
>NC_133323.1:18389183-18630891 GCF_012295235.1 Primulina huaijiensis
ATTAAAACGCATTAATACGTCACATTTAAAGATTAATTTAAAAGTCCTCGATTTAAGCTAAATAAAAATATGAGAAAATTCATGTAAGCTTAAATAATTATTTGGGACATGTTAGAGTCAATGAAATTAAGAAAAAGTCAAAAACGGGAAATTTTACGTCCAGGGGTAAAACGGTCTTTTTACATCTAGAAATTAGTAAACGTCATGGCATTGCCCTAAATGCTATTTTTATGATATTATGATTATTTTTAAAATGTTTATGAGATGTTCATGATTAAATTATGATTTTTAAATGTCTAAGGGATTTTTATGAATTAAGGAAGACATTTAAAAGACATGTTGCATGCTTGGTTTCAAAAACAAAAACGTTATGTTATGCATGATTTTTTTTATAAAGTGATGAGAATATAAATGTTGAAGGAAGTGAAGTAATTGTGACTAATTCGATAATGATGGAGATGTCGTGAGGGTTATGGTCCCAGTGGGAGCCCGACGATCGTATTTTCATCATTTCGAATATGTGGTAACGGTTTTGTGGTAACGGTAAGAATGGGAATATCGTGAGGGGAAAAGGTCCCAGAGGAAACCCATTTATGGGAAAAGGCCCCCGAGAGAACCCTGACGATCGTATTTCTATTCAATCATGATAGGCCAGGGCCCAGTTGACCGGTGAGAGTGTTGCTGGTGTCCTCCTCCGCCCAGTACTGTGGTTATATGTAGATGGATCCATCGATCATGTCATGTCATGTCAGGAAAGTCACAATTAACGATCTGAATTCAACAAAGAAAAAGGAAATGGAAAAGGAAAATGTTCATAATCATCTTAAAGGTTTTATGTCATGTCATGTTGAGGAAAAGGAAAAAGTTAAAGTTTATGTTTGCATGTCATGAAATGTTATTTTACGTAAAAGTATTTTCACAGTTGCATGTGGTTTTATATATATTACTTGCTATAAAGATTATGGTGTGTTGAGTCTTTAGACTCACTAGGTGTGATGGATGCAGGTGAGGTTGAGGGAGGCCTTGACGGATGATTTGACTGGACTGAAGGTGCACACGACCCGAGGACCAGCGCTTTTAGCTTTCCGCAATTATGTTTATGATTTATGTTAAAGATTTTTACGACGTTTTATTTATGCTTTTGAGTGATTTTTGAGAGATTATAGTATGGGCTGTATTTCTCAAATATATAGTTGGTTGTGTTTATTTTAAAATGATGTCCAAAATATTTTATGTAATTTTTGTGGTTCGGCCGATGCTAGGGAGGTTTAAAAAAAAAATTCTAGCACATTTTAAGAAAAAGAAAGGCAGACGTTTCATAAATAAATAATTTTTTTGACAATGACTAACAGAAATTTTTTGTTCAGATTTAGGGATCGAGTGCATAGTAATTTACTCTTATCCATTCAATTCAAATTGATTAATCAATTAACAAGACCATTTATCTATTTAATTAAAAATATGACAATTAGCAATGACTAAGTGGGAGAGATTTGAAGGGCTGAGTCAAATGACATGTACTACAGGCAACAAATATTTTATGAAATGAATATTCCAAGTTTTCTTGGTTTTAATTAAATGTGCATGTACTAAGTTTAATGACTTTATGCTAATTACATTTTTATTTTAAAATAATTAAGCTAAATAATTAAAATTTATATTTAAAATATGTATTAGAAAATATTGGTTTATAGATGATATTAAGATATATATTTGAATTTTATAACATACTAGAGTTAAAATACAATAGATTAAGTCAAATTTTAACACAAAATAGTAAAAAAAATACATGCACACCCCAACACACATATACCATAAAAAAAATTATCATCTTCCTTAATATCTTTTCTCTCATCTCATCATGATTTTTCTCTCTCCCATAAACAAAATATCAACCAAATCCGTCACTTAACATGTAATAATGAATGAAGTTTTTAAAAAAATCTAAACTATCATTCAAAATTCATCGACCATAATTCATTATATCATTTAAATTTTTATCTCTCTCTCAATATCTTTTATTTTATTCGTTGATTATAATTTTCAAAATATTTGAACCATCACATGATAAAATTATCTTAACATTTACATTATTTGCATATAAATTACATGAAATCGTTAATTCATAAATAAGATTAATTTTTTAATACTTTATAAAAATTGGGAACGGATGGGAAAAAAATCGATTTTTAATAATAATTAATAAAAAAATAATTTTTATCATGAATCTTGGTAAGTTGGTTTGTTTTATCTCTTCTTCAAATGAGTTGATAAAATCAAAACTCAATCTAATTTTTTATAGACAGATTGCGTGCACCCCACTCTGTTATAGATATTCAATATTCATTGTCTCAATCAAATTCTCTTTGTGTTATTTATATTTGAATTTCATAAAAAAATATTAGCATTTAAATTTATAAAACAAAAATATCTTAAATAATTGGTTACATTAATTTAACCAAACAACGTTCACATGCAGTTCGCTAAGTATTCGCTAAATTAATTAAGCTATTTCCGCACTCTTCCTCCGTCAAAAGACATGGAGAAAGTATTTAGCTGTTTATTCGACTATTAGCTTTAAATCGAGATAGTTCATCCGCAAATATTAATTTCTTGGTTTGGTTTAAAAATTAAGTATATCTTCCGAGAGTTTTTTATGCACCTTATAATTACCATCTTTTGTTCATAATATTATAGCTTATGGATTCTTCAAAAATTAATTTAAGAAAAAGTAAATAAAATGAAGATAAAAATAAATTAATATTATAAAAATTTATCGTTTTTTATAAAAATAATAATTAACTTTTCGTATGATCGTAAAACATTTTTATTAATTTATAAGAATANACTAATACTCAACTATATCATATTTTTTCCTTACACTTTCAATTTCAAAATTTACAAACTTTCATTTTAAAATTTCTAAAAAAACAACTACTAAAGTCTTCGATTAATTTTAAAAGCTTGGTCTTAAAAATTATTATCATTACATTTTTATTTGTTTAATCTTATCAAATCTATATTATCTAATAATACATGAACCTCTCAAAATAATAATCACCTTGGTCATTTTATTGGATGGACAAAAAAGTCTCTTCTTTTATATTTTAATAAATTTATTATTTAATACTTACTATCATCTTTCAACTTTATTTTTAAAATTTTAAAAAATAAAAAATTTAATTTATTTTTAGATGTAACATAAATTATTTATGCACACCAAAATCCGCATGCCGAATTACAAGTATATATAATGCTTAAAAAGGAAAATGAAAGTCCAATGATTAAAACTGAAATCCACGAAATAACAAAATATAAATCATTTATAAATAGAATCAATGAAATAATTTTTTTAATTATAATTAAATATGTACAAAGAATTCCTAACTAATGTTATATTAATCTAAATCATATATTAATATTCTAGCCACGTGATTTATGTAGGATATAATTTTGATTTTATGGAATCTCGATATATTTTTTGGAATTTGAAAAATTCGTAAAATATGAAAATGATATAATAAATATATAGAAATCATTCTTCAATATATAATCTGAAATTTTTGTTAGTTGATTAGATAATGATGTTGGTTTCTTTAATTTTTTTATTTGAAAGTATATTCAATTTCACAAATGCCAAAATTTTGGCTGTAGATCGTATAACATTTACCACCAAAATTTTCATATAACCAATTGAATTACAAAAATCTCTCCACAAAAAGTTCCCCACATTTTAAAAATTGTGGTGATAAAGATAATCCACCAATTTTCTCCAACTAAAAAAATCTGACAAGATAAACATCCATTTAAAATTTTAAAGTGCCTTAATTTGAAACATTTCTCTTCATATTAAAGTTCAAAGTAATACTACGTAAAGATAAATATCAAAATCTTTTCTCAAATTCTCTCATCATTCACTTCTTCTTTCTACTGAATATTGCTTTTTCTTTTGGCTTTTGGAGGTAATTTATTTTCCTACATGTGATTACTTATTGCACTACCAAAATTTGTAGATTTTTTATCGGATGATATTATTATGATTATGAGAATTGCTGCATTGCTGGAAAGTCATACGGCAGACTTGTTCATGTTATGATGTGAAGAACAAAGGCAAGAAGAAATGGAGCAGATGAGACAGATACATGAACATCAACTCCAAAATTTTACAAGAGTCATTCAAAGTATGATAACTGGAAGTGCTTGAGGATATCATGAGCCAGAATTATTACCAACACAGGTAGCCACATATTGAATACTAATGAATTGATTCTAAAATACTTATATAAATGTATAGTATTAAATTAATTTTTTTTGCTAGATGGCAGCTATCATGGCAGATATTATGCAAATGAAAGTCGAAGATCTCCATCAATGTTAGAATCGAACAGTGATTAGAAGAAATTTGAAAAGCATGTTTATTTTATCCATTGAATTTGAAATATTTTGGGTTATTTTATATTAGAAATTGGAGTATTATTGATATTTGTGTGGATAACAGTGCTTTATTAATTAATGGATTGTTTATTTGATGAATATTTATTTATCTATTTTATTGGTTGATGAATTGTTTCGAAATAATATATATTTGTTTTAAATAAAATACAGTAAAATAGTACATTATTGCTAGATTGGATTTAGGAGTAATTCCAAATAATTCTATTAAAATCATTTTAAATTATCGGCTCAAACATTGCCTCTATATCTTTTGTTTTACGAACGATTTGAAACAACTCTTAAATTCACTGGTTTAAAACGGTCCTAAATTGCTCCAAATTTATCGCTACATGATTGGTTTGGAAATGTTTTTAAAATTACTAATTTCAAGAATGATTGGAAACCGTTCTAATATTCTTGGCTTGAGGAACGTTCCAAGAAGTTCCCACATCCATTATCTTTTCAAAAGTGGTTTACAACTGTTCCTAAATTCATATATTTAGAAATGGTTGAAAACTACTCTCGTATCGACAACGTATAGGAACAAAGGAAAACCATTCTTATTGCCAACTGTTTCTAAAGCGGTTTGACATTGGTCCTATATTTCTTGCTCCTATATTGATGACATATAGGAATGATTTGCAACTGCTCTTAAAGTTGTGATATTCACGACGTGTATGATCGGTGTGAAACTGCTCTTCAGTTGCTACCATCAATAGCGGTTGCAAAGCACTCTTATGTTGATGGCGTGTAGGATCGGAGAATGACTAAGCTCTTCAGTTGCTACCATCAAACTTTGCATAAGCTTTGTCGTAAAATTGTTTCTTGATTGAGTTTGTCGAGAGAGCCTCTTCTGATGATTCATTCAGCTTTTGTATGCTTTTCTCCAATTGCTTTCTCCATCTTCAATGATCACAAGTTTTGGATCGTGGATCAACTTCCTCAACCTGCAAGAAGTCGACCGGGTGAATCGAGTTAAGCTTAATGGGCAATTACACCGAGTCGGATAGAATTCGGCTCGGGCACTGGAATTTGGCTGAGAAGTACTCGGGATGAAGAATCTACACACTTACGAAAGCAAACAATGTTAGTGGGGCGCCGAAAGTTTTTACGACATGGCCACTATGATACTCAAGTCAGTTAAGTTTTTACGCGAAGGAAAGTACGCAATGATAATGTATGCTTCTTCTTGTATGTGAATATTTGAAAGCAATAATGTCACACAAACCTGATATTTATAGGAGAAAAATAAATGATGATCTTGTTTTCAGTGTTCAATTGCTACTCATGGCTAGATGGTCATCCATGCCCTGATACTGCAAAATATGACAGCCCATACTACTTCTAACTTAGTCACATCACTCTTACGTGCACTAAAAGACTTGCCAATGATTATTGAAAGATGGCGTCCGATACATGTGGGCCCGGAAGTGACACCTGTGTCGGGGTGCTCGGGTGGATGATTGTAACGTGTAGCACTGCCTACTAATTCTACTACCCGAGCTCACACTGCTCGGGTGTCAGCTAAGAGTCCGACCTCTTCTGAGCACTGGATGGTTTGCTTAACTTCATATGGCCTGGCTTCTTTCCTTTCTTCACTGACTTCCTAGAACCCGGGCTAGAGATGACACAGGTAGTATCACCAGTGCACAATCAACGTGCGCAAACATAAAGTCTATCTTCTCAAACCAACCGAATATTTCAACTTAATGGACATTAACCTGATGGGCTTTATTATTTTTTTGGGGGCTCTTCACCACACTTGGGTCACCACCTTGCCTCGCACAATGCTAGTATTCGATTTTCATTGATTTCAACTATACAGTCAACAAACTCATTTGACTTCATACTATTCCTCCACATCATATTCCAAAATTTCTTATTCAATCTTCCTCACATATAGTTGCAGATCTCTTGGAAATTGGTAAATTTTTCATCCATTTGCATTTAAGGTGTTTGATGTTTTTTCTAGGTGCATATGGAATTTTTATACTCCATATTTGCTTAAATTAAGAGAGACTTAGTAGCTTGGTGAATTGAGTTTCTATAGTGTAATCTTCCTTAACAACGGTTCCAATGACAGATGCTATCAATGTATAAGACTTCATGTCTGTTTGACTTCACGCTTCTTTGCTCTGCACTTTCCCCATTATTCTATGTGTATTGAAGGTGTTTGTGGATGTGCCTGAATGAATTTTTAAAGAGTAACACCTTGCAACATCCTAGTTTTCCTTCATCTATTAGATTTTTTTGTCTATCACCACCATGCACAGCACCAATGTAACACCCTTCAACTGTCAGATAAATCTCATCTTCAATCTCATTCATATCTTGGACGTGATTCTTCATCTCAATGTTAAACTGTTAGACTTGTGCTTGCCCTTTGATATTTCTAACATATCTGAAAGAGAATATTTCTCAACATTTTCTAGTCTTCATTTCACCTCTTCTCTTTTCTGTCTGCACACATTTGGCACGTGAACAAATTTCAAGTGTTTATTCTTAAAGAAAAATTGGTCTCTTGTTATCATCCCTTGATTAAGGCCAGAATTTCAGTTTTTTCTGAGGAGCCGCAGACCTCAAAGCCACAAGCAATTGAAGAAGCACAAGAAACCCGGTTGACCAATCAAAAAGAGGTTAGCTGTAGATAACTATGTGAAAGAAGTTAGTTAGTTGGTTGGCTGTACAAACGATGAGTAAAAGTGGATTTGTTGTACCATTTTTTTGCTTTTTTCTGAGTTTTTATGTGCTTGAGGATATGACAAAGTGATATTATAAGGAAACTCAACCAAATTTTTCTTAAAAAAGAACAAGTATCCTATTTTTCAATGTTACACATAATCATAGACAAAAGCACAATCTACTATGAAAACAAACAACATAATTTTCTTACAATTCATCAGTCACACAACACTATTAACAAAACTTTCTCATGTTTCATGGCTTGCATCAACCAACATGCCTTTTATCATTAATTTGACCACTAAAAGTGAAAAAATCCACAAATACATCCCGCAAGATGCAGTAAGAACAACACATTCCATAAACATCAATTTTTATTTATTCATAAGTGCTTCATCATAATCTACTACTATTATTAAGAATCTCTTTAATAAAGACAAAAATGGTGTCTGGGTATGTTTTTGGATCTTCCAATTTTGCCCTTATGTGATATCAATATTACACTTTTGCTTCTTCTTTTTTTTTAAAAAAAAATTTCAACAAATACTTTTGTTTTTATTTTTTAAAATTACAACAATTCAAATAGCATTTTAATTACTCGATAATTTGTCAACTTTCACTTTAGTTTCTCGATAATTATAAAAAAAAAACTGTACACACACGCACCGTGTGTGCAAAGTAGATAGTTTATAATTAAGTTTTGTAGGAAATGACTTGTCAAGGCTATTCTCCACATTCTTACGACTTTACTCGATACAACTTTATAAAGAAAAAAGAGAAAAACTAATAAAATTGGTTGCACAACATACTTCATACAATATTTCATATTTTTCTGCACTAGGAAATTCAAATTTCATGAAATATTTTCAAATCACGCATCTTGAAACAACACAAAATGTAACCATCATACCACAATATTGGGAGAATTCATTTTAATTGGCAATCAATGTTATAAACAATATACGCTTCAACCCTTACATATCATGATACTTCTACGCGCAACAATCTCTCGACTCTTTAAACAACTCTAATATTTCTTGATTCACATCCTCCTCCAACAACATACTAATATAAGTAGGTTTAGAGCATTCTATAGTCCCCAAGTTCACTTCTTTCAAAGGATCTTGGGTCTCTAGCTATCGATTTTCCATTTGAGTTGGAGCCAAGATTAAATCACCCAATTGCAGCTCTACTTCTTCCTTATCTTCACATTATTTCTCACATATTATTTTGTCCCATCAATGTTCCATAACTCCTAAGACAATTGGATCAGGTTTTTCAAGTTCCGACCTGACCTGAACACGATCAGGGGAAGTTTTCCGGGTAGATCGGGTTTTTACCCGAACCCATATATTATTAACTGGATG
This sequence comes from Primulina huaijiensis, assembly GCF_012295235.1. Taxonomy (NCBI): domain Eukaryota; kingdom Viridiplantae; phylum Streptophyta; class Magnoliopsida; order Lamiales; family Gesneriaceae; genus Primulina; species Primulina huaijiensis. Next base: position 18,397,667 of record NC_133323.1, read on the forward strand.
GGTTTTGGGTGGAAAAATTCTAACCGATTAGTCCGATCTGGTACTCGATTAAGAAATATTAAGAAGGAAAATTCAATTTGGGCTTGGATGGATGTTGGCCCATTAGCAAACTCCAATGCCCGTTACCAGAACTCCCAATTCCTAAATCGATTTTCAGACCACTCTTAATTCTTAAACCCTTCTGTGGTTCTTCCCTCTTTCACTCACTGAACGCGGCTCCCTCCTTCAATTTTTGGTCCATAGCAAAGCAGTTAGCAACACGCCAAAACCCATCAACGATCGATTTCACCAGGACGCCGCGTCCCTCGAGAAATCTGTCGATCTATTTATTTCTTTCAGGTGATGCCTCGACGCTTTGTTATTTTTCTCTATTATTTATCATTTGATTTATTTTTTGTAGTTTATTGACTAATTATGTAGCGTGTATTGTTTGGATTACTGTCATTTTTTTTAATGTAACACATTTATATTTGGTGCTATTGTAATTTAATATATTAACTGAAAACCGATTTAGTTTCTAGTTTGATATTCATATCATATTGTTTTGGTGTTTGATTAATATTGATTTGCTTATACAACCTGGCATCTAGGTTCTTGAAAAAGTAGAGTATTTTTTAATAGGTGAAGGATTAAATTTTTTTTACTAGGTCTAGGGTAAACTATCATAGTATAAATTTCTCTGTTGTGAGTTTTTTTTAAAATAATAGTTTTAAATATATTACAAAATATTTTTGATTTTGTTGGGTTGGTTGCTGTACGGCTGGATGAACAGAGGCTATTTGAATTTTTAACATTGGTTTGGCTGAAAAAAGTGAGTGGCATTAAATTCAAAGTTTGCAGTATTCGTTTATTATAAAGTTATGTACCTTAAATTACTTTTAAATGTGTCCCTTTGAGGCACAGGAATATTGATTTTTGAACAACCTTGTCCTAAAAAGAATGTTGATGTCATAAATTCGGTATATACATCATCTGTCATTCTTTCTTGGTGAAATATCTTACCTTCTCTTTTCCTCCTGGCCTTATATTATCCAAGTTGTTAAAACAATGCCTCGGAAACCATTGAGGTGTCATAAATCATTAAGACATCGACCGCTCAGCTTTTCTCCATTTGCTCGTTCAATGGCTATGATTGCACGTGCTAAGAAGGCCAAGAACAAGAGTTAACAAATCATGTTAAGAAATAAAGACGTACAAAGTGCTTCTAGTAGGTTTTTCCCATAATTTTAGCTGATTCAGCTGGTATTTTTTATTTATTATCCCGTCAGCCTTTATGAAACCAACATCTGTTCCTAGGTATTGGTAAAGTTGAGCTGTCAGACAGTTCGGTGGATGAAGAATTTCAGGTTTGCTTATATTTTCACCTTCATATTCCCATCGATTCCTTTCGTGGTTGATAGTAAATGATTTAGAGCAATGTGTCCTTTGAGTCGTGTGTAATTAAATAATTTGTTTGTGTGGGAAGGGAGTTGTGCAAGCAGATTTTGTCTTCTTTGATCCAAAACCTGGCGACTTCCATGGAATTAAGGTCCTGCTACAAACATATCTTGACCATAAACAGTGGGATCTTAGTGGTTTTGTCGACTTGGTCTTGGGACAACCAACGGTTGGAACTGTTGTCAAGATTGAGAATGATGAAGATGATGGAGTATATTCTGTTGTGACAGTTCTTAATTTAGAAAGATACAAGGCAAGCTACCTGCACTTTTTGATATTCAAATTTTTGCCTTTTATTGTTCTTCTCTCGTCTCTTAAGAATTTTTGAAGCTGCCCATCTGCTGCTTTTGGTGTTATGACATGTCACATAGGGTCAATTAAAAGCAGAAACAATTGGCTTAAATGCAATATTGATTAAAGTCTTCTTAAAAAATAAAAAATAAAAAAGCATAAGCAGTTGTGCTTTTGAATAGAATAGAGAAAAATAGCTTCTTTGATTTTTTTCAAGGAGAAGTTGAATCAAAAACAGAATCTTAGTTTCCAATAGTGTTTTTCCAAATCTAAAAGCTCAGTCAAGCACCATTATTCTAACAAAATCATTAAAAACAACTTTTTTGTTTTAAGTTGGCTTCATCCACCGAGCTTGTAAAAGCCGTGCTGCAGGAGTACATCGTTTTAACACTTCTATTTGCAATCTAACAATTCATGGTTAATATATAATGGTTTGGTTCAGTGCAGAATAACAAATGTTTGACTGAGTTCAAGGATTACTTTCTTGAAGTCTGCCAGGGGAAGGACGTGGTAGCTAGCCTCAAATCTTTATTTGGAGAGGATGCACTGGGTGTTGGTATTATCGTTTCTCAGCTCGTGGTTAACCTTCCATCTCAGTTGTTGCCTCCCCTTTATGATGCTCTCTTTGATGAAATAGCATGGGCAACTGAAGACGAGGTTAATATGATGGTTAAGCTCAATTGAATTATTCTGTGTGTTGGCATTCAGCAATTTAGCACTTATCTTTTGTTATTTTGCTTGTTATAGCCCACAGAGGAGCTTCGGAATTCATTCCGTTTTAAAACATATATAGTTATAAGCAAAATATACAAGGTATATTCTCGGAGGAGCTTAATAAATAATCATTATCGGATAAACAATTGTTGTAAATCAGCAATAATTATTGTTTCTTTACTGCTAATACCAATAGCACAAGAATGCAGACCAGAATACAGGGAAAGCTAGAAATGGAGATGAAGTCGTGATACACATTAAACCTGAAGATGAAATTTTGCTCGAGGTACTGGAGTTTTAATTTTTCTGCAATTGCCTTTTACTCATTGATNATGGGTTTGGCCATGGTTGTTGATGCCAACAAAGTCAGCATGTTCAGAAAACAGCTGCACTCATTGATAGACGAATCGCAGTACCATGAATCCTTCCAGCAGGTTCGCAATTTTCTTGTCATTTGATTTCAGTTTCACCTTGATCTCGGGGGATCAAGAATTACAGTCTGCTAACTTGTCATTGTCAATGATCAGAGCTGCCAGATTCAGGATTCGGTTGTATCTCGTCATTGTCTCTGATCAGAGCTGCCAGATTCAGGATTCGGTTTTGTATCGGATCAACGATAAGATCTTCCAGGAATAGCTGAAAATTGAGACCCGAAGGTCATTAGTGCGTACCTTTTTGTCATTCTCTACTCCAAAGTGCTGGCTGATTGATATCATGGAGTGGCTTTCAGCCAGAAATTTTGATGTTTAATTATCATGGTTTTTTGTTTGGCATAAATATTAGCTTTTTATTACTCATCATTTCTGCGCTTTGTAGGGATACTCGTACACATTATTCGTTGTAGCGACAAAGTTCAATCAATATTTCCTTAGTTTAAACATTCCTTGTTCATTGGATTGTATTAAATATAAAATGTTTTTCATCCCGTCAACTCTAAACTCAATTCTAGAAAAATTATTCTTAAAATATTTCATATATTTTTATTTACAACATCTATTTTATTATTAAATATTAAATTATATAATAGTTTTATTAACATTAATTAAATAATAAATATACTTAATTTATTTCAAATAATAAATATAAAAGCCGAGTATTTAATTGTTTACTAAAATAAATATTAAATAATTTAATTCAATAATAAAAACATTTTATATACAATTAAGTAAATTTAAAATTAATTTAGTAAATAGTTATATAAGAAAAGTTTTAAAGTAAAGAAAAAGAATAACAATGAATGCTACACCATCTTTGGCATGACAATCTTGGCGCAGCACTGTTGACCATCTCTAACATAGTGTTAAGGATGGTACAGGTTGGAGAAGCCCTTATATTTTGGACGTTGTAGCCAGAGGCGTATGTAAAGTAAGGGCTGGGCTGGGCTGGGCTGGGCTGGAGATTTTGGTTTTTATATATATATATATATATAGCCATAAGCCCATATATTACAAAATAAGATAAAAAGAAAAAAAAAAAAAAAAGAAAAAGTAAAAAAACTCTTTCACAGTTTAGGCGTGGAAATTGGAATTCCTCTCCAATTATCAACCCTCCTTCGGTCTTTGTCAGGTATCTCCTTCGAGTAAAAAAAACTCCCTCACAGCCTCTTGTTCTCTTTTTTTTTTTTCCCCAATTTTCTCCTTCTTTCTTATACTGTTTTTACCTGTCACTTTCAAATTTTTGTTACTTGTTAGGTATCTTTTTAATAATTTAATTAATCTTTTTTAAGAATAATCCTTCTTGATTCTTGCTAGGTTTCGAGTTTAGATTATTTGGGGTTGATTGGTTTATGTTTTCTCCAATATTCTCGTAGTTTCTAGTGTTTTTGAATATGGGTTTGGTCTATTCTAGTTTCAAGATTAAAAATTTGCAATAAATTAATTGTATTCTTTTATGGAATCCTATCACCATGAATTATTTGTTTAGTGTTTTTGATGTTTGATTACTCAAAAGATAGAAAAATTTGTTTTTTTTTCATCTTTTAATTTAAATGAAGAGTATTCTTTTAGGTGAAATAAAATGACGTTTATAGGTTTTTTCATTTATAGGTGAATCAAAATGTCGAAAAGAAGCATTACTGATTATTTCATCCAAAAAGACAATGAGCATTTATCAAAAACTTCAAATTATCCTCTTCCGTCAAGTTCAAGATCTACATTGAAAACCAAAAAACTCAACCCTGACAATGAAGTTGCTCTCGATCCATTAGAAGGAAATAATCCATATTATGAGCGTGATCCTGGGAAACGAATTAGAATATGGGAATATCCATGTGATAAACAAGATGATGTTCGAAGAGAATATGTTGGTATGGGACCATATCAGCCTATATATGAATATCCACTTGTTGATTTTAAGCATAAAAATCGTAGTTTTCAGTCTTTTTAGTACGTAAAGTTTCCATGGTTAGAGTTTTCTAAAATAAAAGAAAGTGCATTTTGTTTCCTGTGTTATCTTTTTGATGTTCCTTCATCATATCAGAAGAAATTTACGGTTGAAGGATTTAAAAATTGGAAAAGAGTAAATTGCAAAACATGTCCACTGAAAAGACATGAAGGAGATTGCAATTCATTACATAGTACTGCTATGCAAAAATGGGAGGGCTTGAAAAATGTATCTCGACATATCGATAGAAGGATGAATAAACAATCTGAGAATATTGTAAAGCAAAACAGATTGCTTATAAGGACATCGATTAGAGCCTTGAGATGGCTAGCATTACAAGGGTGTGCATTTAGAGGACATGATGAGTCTGTAGATTCTCATAATTGTGGAAATTTTCTTGAACTCGTCAAATTTCAAGGAGAATTGTGCAAAGAAATTGGTGATATTATTTTAGATAAAGTATCTAAAAATGCCAAGTATACATCACCATCAATTCAACAGGAGATTCTAAAAATTATTGCTGATCTTGTGCGAAGTAAAATCCGTGATGAAGTAGGGGATGCTAAATTCTGTATTCTTGTTGATGAAGCAATTGATGAATCTCGTAGATCACAAATGACTATTGTTTTGCGATACGTAGATTGTGATGGGTTTGTTAGGGAAAGATTTTTTGAAGTTGTTGGTGTTGATGATACTAATTCTTTGACTTTGAAAACACATATATGTAGTATCTTGACACAACACAAGCTTTTGATTGAAAATATGTGAGGTCAAGGATACGATGGTGCTAGCAACATGCGGGGAGAATGGAATGGATTACAAGCATTGTTTCTCAAATATTGTCCGTTTGCATATTATATTCATTGTTTTGCTCACCGGCTGCAACTTACATTAGTTGCGACAGCTAAAGAGGTATCAGATGTATGGCTATTTTTTTTCCAAATTGAGTTCAATTGTCAATTTTGTGGGTTCTTCTTCAAAGAGACACTCTCAATTGAAATCAATTCGAGAAGATGAATTCATTGATTTGATAGAATCTGGAGAACTTGGGACTGGTACTGGAGTTAATCAAGCTAGTACTTTGCAACGACCTGCATCTACCCGATGGAGTTCACATTACGTTTCTGTTAGTCGAGTTATCGAGTTGTTTGGTTCAGTTTGTACACTTCTAGAATATTTCATGGGGGGAAAGTCTGCCTTTAATATACGTGCAGAGGCTAAAGGTTTGCTTAAAGAGATGATGACATTTGATTTTGTATTTATCTTGTTATTGATGCATAGAGTTTTGGAAACATCTGATATGTTATATCAGGCTTTGCAAAGAAAAAATCAAGACATTCTGAATGCAATGAGTTTAGTCACGACTACAAAATTGCTTTTCCAGAAAATGCGAGATGATGAATGGGAAGATTTTCTATGGAGTGTGAATAATTTTTGTGATAATCATGACATTGTAGTGCCTGATTTGACAGATCGTTATGTTGAAGGTACTAAACGTTCTTGTCAACAGAAAAATCATTTTACAGTGGAAGAATACTATCATTTTCATGTATTCAATGTTGTAATTGACAAACAGCTGATGGAGTTGAATACACGATTTACTGAGGAATCAATAGAGCTTCTCACTCTCTGTGAAGCCTTGAATCCCAGTGATGGCTTCAAATCATTCTCTGAAAGTGCTATTTATTCTTTAATTGATAAATTTTATCCCAATGATTTTTCCAAAGATGACATGAAACATTTGAAGACTCAATTGGATCATTACAAGCTTGATGTGTTTGAGGATCTGAGGTTTAAAGATGTTGATTATCTTCCTAAATTATGCCGACTACTAGTTGAAACAAAGAAGTCGAGGATATATTTAATTATTGATAGACTGATTCGTTTGGTCTTGACTCTTCCAGTTTCCACTGCTACAACTGAGCGAGCATTTTCAGGGATGAAATTTCTCAAGACACCACTTCGCAACAAAATGGAGCAGGAATATTTAAACAATGCAATGGTTTTGTATATTGAGAGAGAGATTGCTCATGACATTGATATAGATTACATAATTGATAGATTTGATCTTTTGAAAAATCGAAGGTTGCGACTAAAGTAGTGTTTATTTAAGTTACCCTTTTTTGGCGTAAGTTGTAATTTTTTGTTATGCGTACTCTATTATATGATTAATATTTGGACTTTTGAAAAATATTTATCCAGATTTGATGATTATATTGTGAAAATCGTGGTTTGCACTTAATTTTTATTTCATGTGAAAACTGTTGTATTGGTTTTTAGATTAATTTTTTTTATTTTCTAGCCCCCCGTATTTTGAAATTCTGGCTACGCCCCTGGTTGTAGCTTATATTATTGTAGAGTAGGTCTCTTGTGAGACGGTCTCACGAATCTTTATCTGTGAGACAGGTTAATCATACCGATATTCATAATAAAAAATAATACTCTTAGGCAGTGTTTGGTAGGGGTGATAAGGTGGGTTTATGAATTTTTAACCCACCTTATCCCTTGTTTGGTACGAGTGATTATTTAACCAAGTTAATCTCTCTTATGAATGATTATGTTATATTAACTGAGATAAAATAATCACTCCTCACCCCCTAGATTATTTATCCTACTCTTAATCCATCTTATTTTTCCAATTTTATCATTCTCCTAAATCCAAACTTACCACCACTTCCCTCCACCGACCGTCGGCCGACCACCCCCGCCGCCCGCCGTCGACCGTCACCGGACGCCGCCCGCCGCCACAGACCGTCACCGGACACCGCCGACCACACCCGCCGCCTCTCGACGCCGATCACCCTCTCCGACCCCCGTCGGCCGTCCCCCGACGCCGTCACTTCCTACCACCCCCTCCTCCTGCCGGCCGACCGCCGGCCGTCCCCCGACGCCGCTGCGGCCGAGCCCCCCTCCTCCTGCCGCCGCCGCCACCGCCGTCTCCGAAAGGCAATCATACCGCTGGCCGACCATCACCGTCGTAAAAGTGGAAGGGCAATTTCGTCAATTCATCAAAATATTATTATTTATCCCATCTTAATAATCATACCAAACATAATATTATTTTATCATTATCTACTTCAATCATTCTTTTTATCATTTATGTGTTAATCATTCTGTAATCCTATCATTCAAACCAAACATAGCCTTAGGATAAAAAGTAATATTTTTTCATGGATGACCTAAATAAGAGACTCGTCTCACAAAATATGAACCATGAGACCGTCTCACATAAGTTTTTGTCATTATTGTATTATATATGCTTATACTTATATTGTTGTATTTATATTGCTTTTTTTAAAAATTGTTTCTGTAACGTCCCGAAAATTTTAAGGTCCACGAAAACCACATGCATGCAATTATTAAATTCTGTTGTATTTTAATTAAATGTTTTAATTGCATAAATTAATTATGTTGTGCATATTTGTATGTTTAAAATATATTTTTCTACATAGTTGCATTAAAATGTATTTTTAAAGGTTATTCGAGTTGCGATCGAGGAACGGAGACCGAGGGCTAAAAAATATAAAATGATTTTATTAAATAATTATTTTTAATTATTTAAAATATGGGTGATACTTTTTCTTATTTTTGAAAATAAGAGGTTTGAGGTGATTTTATACGCCGGGACGTAAATTTTATCGGTGTTGGTTTTTCAACAAAAATACGAACGTTTTGGCAACCCGACTAATAAATTCACAAACTTTATTAAACAAAATTATTTTTAATATTTTAATTAAATTCTAATTAAGCACTAATGGGCCTAATTAATCTACCTAATGGGCCTAAGCTTAATTAGTAACTTAGTTATGTATTTAATATTCAAAACCCCACCCAAAACCCATGAATTCCTTCGTCCACTTCCCTAATCACCCCAAACTCTTCTCTCAAACACAAGTCACGGCACACACTTATTTTATGAAGGGAAAAACATCAAGTTGCTAGAGTTTTTCAAGCCGTCGTTCCCGGTCGTCGTTTTTCAATCGTCGCTTCGTTTTCGTGCGTTTAAAACGCAAAGGCACGCCATATTTCTTCTTTTTCTCATCTTTCACACCATAGTAATTATTTAAAATTGTTTTGCATGAAAAACAAAGCACACACTTTATTATTTTCGTATATGCATATTATATGGTTTTAAAAACATGTAATTTGATCCAAAATTCATGAAATTCATGTATCTAAGGTGCTGCCATGATTAGGAAGGGTTAGGGGTATGTTTTACACAAGTTTAAAGAGTCCTAATCACCCCCAAAACGCTGCAAGCATGCGTAGAATAAAGATGTAATTGTAGGAATTTAACAGAACAACCGTGAGAGTTGGTGTGTCTTCATGGGTGCGGCTACTATTGCATGGGTTGATGGGGCTCGTCCAGGGTTAGGAGTGGTCTCAATCTAGGGCTGGGTTGGGTCCTAGGGTGGCTTGGACTCGCGCTAGGTGGGCTGGAAGAGTCCTAGCGTGAGGGGAGACTTCACGCTGCAGGATTCTGGGAAGGGGACCGAGAGTTCCAGGGGCCATGGCTTGGTCTGGGCGTGAGCTAGGTGGTCCGTCAGGGTCCTAGGGTGATGGGTATGGGTCGGGCAAGGGGTCTGTGCAAGTGGGTAGGATGTGGCTCGAAGGAACATGATCAAACGTAAGTGAAGCAAGCTACACGCGAGGACTGCTATGCTGTTTTGGGTGGCTCGCTGTGGGGGTTCAGGGGCTGGGCTAGGTCTGGGCGTGGTCCAGGGATGGTTAGGATTAGGTTGGGTCGCTGGTTAAGGGGCTGGAAGAGTTCTAGTGGCACTAGGAAACCATAGGCGCGAGAATCTCCATGAGCACAGATTGTGTAGCTTAGTTCCAGGTGAGTTTGAGCGAGCCTGGGCTAGGTTCAGGGGTTTGGGCTTGGTCAGGAGGTTTCCTAGATGGGTTGTATAGGTTTTGGCTCAAGGCGGCTCGGGTGTGGCTCGAGTAAATTGGGAGATGGCTCGGTGCGTTCGTCGAAGGGTCAAAAAACAAAAATTAAAGAAGAAAAAATTGATCCATGGGTCTACGGGGGTGGATCATGATTTGGAAGGATAGAATAAATACGAAAAATGTTATGTTTAAAATTTGGGATCAAAATAACGAGTTTTGGATTTAATTGGGATTTAATCGCCGCACGAAACGCTAATTAACGAGTTAATTGAAAAGTCTAGTTTTAAGCCTTATAAAATTATGAAAAATTACGTTTAAGCTTAAATAATTATTATAAGTCTAAGTTTTGAATTTGGGAATTTTATATTAAGGTTTGGTTTAATTCGAGATTAAAACGCATTAATATGTTACATTTAAAGATTAATTTAAAAGTCCTCAATTTAGGCTAAATAAAAATATGAGAAAATTCATGTAAGCCTAAATAATTATTTGGGACATGTTAGAGTCATGAAATCAAGAAAAAAGTCAAAATCAAAAAATGTCGAGTCCAGGGGTAAAACGGTCTTTTTACACCTAAAAATTTGTAGAGGTCATGGCAGTGCCCTAAATGCTATTTTTATGATATCAAGATTATTTTTAAATGTTTATGAAATGTTCATGCTTTAATTATGATTTTTAAATGTCCATGGGATTTTTATGATTTAAAGAAGACATTTAAAAGACATGTTGCATGCTTGGTTTCAAAAACAAAAGGTTATGTTATGCATGATTTTTTTTATAAAGTGATGAGAATATAAATGTTGAAGGAAATGAAGTAATTGTGACTAATTCGATAATGTTGGAGATGTCGTGAGTGTTATGGTTCCAGTGGGAGCCCGACGATCGTATTTTCATCATTACGAATATGTGGTAACGGTTATGTGGTAACGGTTTTGTGGTAACGGTAAGAATGGGAATATCGTGAGGGGAAAAGGCCCCAGAGGGAACCCATTTATGGGAAAAGGCCCCCGAGAGAACCCCGACGATTGTATTTCTATTGATCATGATAGGCCAGGGCCCAGTTGACCCGTGAGAGTGTTGCTGGTGTCCCCCGCCGCCCAGTACTATGGTTTTATGTAGATGGATCCATCGATCATGTCATGTCATGTCAGGAAAGTCACAATTAACGATCTGAATTCAACAAAAGAAAAGGAAATTGTTTATGATCATGATAAAATGTTTTATGTCATGTTTTGAGGAAAAGAAAAAGGTTAAGGTTTATGTTATGCATGTCATGAAAATGTTTATGTTTAAAGTTGATACATCATTATGAAAATGTTTTTATGCATCATAAAAAGGTTTACGAAAATGTTCATGTTTGAAGTTAATGCATCTTCATGAAAACGATATTTTAAGTACAAGTATTTTTCACTGTTGCGTGTGGTTTTATACGTATTACTTGTTATCAAGAATATGACGTGTTGAGTCTTTAGACTCACTAGGTGTGATTGAGGCGGGTGTTTATGATAAAAATGTTATGGGAGGTCTTGATGGTTGACCTGACTGGACTAAAGGTGTACACGACCCGAGGACCAGCGCTTCTAGCTTTCCGCATTTAAAATTACGATTTATGTTAAAGATTTTTACGACTTTTTATTTGTGCTTTTGAGTGATTTTTGAGAGATTATAGTATGGGCTGTATTTCTCAAATATATAGTTGGTTGTGTTTATTTTAAAATGATGTCCAAAATATTTTATGTAATTTTTGTGGTTCGACCGATGCTAGGGAGGTTTAAAAAAAAAAATTCTAGCACATTTTAAGAAAAAGAAAGGCAGACGTTTCAGTTGGTATCAGAGCAAAGGTTCTGTAAAGGGTTGTGCCACCATTAGTGCCGGGAAGATCAGTCGTCAAGCCTCAAACTTTTAAGTTTACATGCTTTATATGATTTATGTGATGTTACCTATATGTTTACATGATCTAAAAGTTTAAGCTACATGTGCATACACGTTTTGAAGTTGATTGACGTTATGTTTAAGGTTGCATGGCAAATGATTTTTACCCTGCATGGTTGCATGACTTTGTTATGCTAAAGGATTATATGCTTCATGATTTTTATACGAGTTACGATATGAAATAAGAAATTATTTGATTTCAACGCATGTTGGCTTCGTCGTGGAATTTGACTATGTTGATTTTTTTGGGTCTTAGTATTGACGTTCTACTTTTTGGGCCATAAGTTAATCGTGAATTTTATGAATGTTTTTGGGACACGTAGATTTTCTAAGAAAAAAATTTATGATTCATGGTTACTAGTCGAATTAATTTTTGGGAATTTCACCTAAGGAATAATGATTCGAGGATTTGCAACGACTTTGGGAGTACAGAAAATGGATAAATTGGGATCTTAAGTTTTGATGAAAGGCAAGATTGATTATGAGATTTGATTTTTGGGTAAATAAGTTAAATTTATCGAAATTATGTTATGAGAAACTTGTAGAAGGAAATTAAGAATGCCAAAACTTATGGGTTAACTGTAGGGATTTTGAAATTAAGGACCAATTAAGATAATTTTTGAGGAAATTAAGAATTTATTTTTGCAATTGTTAAGGAATTTGGGGACTAGTTAGCAATAAGAACAAATTGAATGGTTAAATAGTAAGAATTTTGAGGATTTAGACTTTTAAGAATATTTGGAATCTTGGGATATCTTGAGTTATAATGTTATAAGGAATGTTAATCAAGGGTTTTTAAGGATGAATTGATATTAGTCTTGAAAATCTAAGCGTTAGCGGATGCGTTTGGGATTTTAAGATTTAAATTCGATAAGTTGAGGAATATTTTGGGAAAATAACATACGATAAGTATGGTCATCAATCTTTTAATATTGGGAATCGTAAAAAAAGTTGGAATTCGAGGTTATAATAGGATAACACTAAGTCATTATGGGTAATCTTAAGTTGCAAATTGAAAATAAGGATTTAGAAGGTAAAATTAATTGGGATCAAGGAGACGTAAGGACATTCTAGAGTTTAATTTTTATCAGAGTAAGCACAGCGGAAGCGTGAAATTTTGGGATACTAGAACTAAGTCTAAACTTTGGGTTATTAAGGATAAGCGAATTTCGAGAACGAAATTCAATTTAAGGGGGGAGATTGTAACGCCCCGAAAATTTTAAGGTCCACGAAAACCACATGCATGCAATTATTAAATTATGTTGTATTTTAATTAAATGTTTTAATTGCATAAATTAATTATGTTGTGCATATTTGTATGTTTAAAATATATTTTTCTACATAGTTGCATTAAAATGTATTTTTAAAGGTTATTCGAGTTGCGATCGAGGAACGGAGACCGAGGGCTAAAAAATATAAAATGATTTTATTAAATAATTATTTTTAATTATTTAAAATATGGGTGATGCTTTTTCTTATTTTTGAAAATAAGAGGTTTGAGGTGATTTTATACGCCGGGACGTAAATTTTATNGTTATGCATGATTTTTTTTATAAAGTGATGAGAATATAAATGTTGAAGGAAGTGAAGTAATTGTGACTAATTCGATAATGTTGGAGATGTCGTGAGTGTTATGGTTCCAGTGGGAGCCCGACGATCGTATTTTCATCATTACGAATATGTGGTAACGGTTATGTGGTAACGGTTTTGTGGTAACGGTAAGAATGGGAATATCGTGAGGGGAAAAGGCCCCAGAGGGAACCCATTTATGGGAAAAGGCCCCCGAGAGAACCCCGACGATTGTATTTCTATTGATCATGATAGGCCAGGGCCCAGTTGACCCGTGAGAGTGTTGCTGGTGTCCCCCGCCGCCCAGTACTATGGTTTTATGTAGATGGATCCATCGATCATGTCATGTCATGTCAGGAAAGTCATAATTAACGATCTGAATTCAACAAAGGAAAAGGAAAATGTTTATGATCATGATAAAAGGTTTTATGTCATGTTTTGAGGAAAAGAAAAAGGTTAAGGTTTATGTTATGCATGTCATGAAAATGTTTATGTTTAAAGTTGATACATCATTATGAAAATGTTTTTATGCATCATAAAAAGGTTTACGAAAATGTTCATGTTTGAAGTTAATGCATCTTCATGAAAACGATATTTTAAGTACAAGTATTTTTCACTGTTGCGTGTGGTTTTATACGTATTACTTGTTATCAAGAATATGACGTGTTGAGTCTTTAGACTCACTAGGTGTGATTGATGCGGGTGTTTATGATAAAAATGTTATGGGAGGTCTTGATGGTTGACCTGACTGGACTGAAGGTGTACACGACCCGAGGACCAGCGCTTCTAGCTTTCCGCATTTACGATTATGATTTATGTTAAAGATTTTTACGACTTTTTATTTGTGCTTTTGAGTGATTTTTGAGAGATTATAGTATGGGCTGTATTTCTCAAATATATAGTTGGTTGTGTTTATTTTAAAATGATGTCCAAAATATTTTATGTAATTTTTGTGGTTCGACCGATGCTAGGGAGGTTTAAAAAAAAAATTCTAGCACATTTTAAGAAAAATAAAGGCAGACGTTTCAGTTTCTTTATTTTGTGGTATCATTTATTAATTGTATTTACGTTTGTGGAATTGCATGTTCTCTTCATTTGCGTTTGTTTTTCCCAGCTTTTGCTATATTTCTTTACGTTCTTCGTTTATTGTCTGCATGATGCTCTGTATGAGGTCGGGCGTCTTCTATGGTTTGGCTTAAGATTCAATAAAACCCAAGCTATAAGTTGACTCGATAGACACTTACCATAACAAAAAATCTATCAATCCTTGCGATATCAATATCTCTAACCCCGTTAATAGAAATCAGACTTTTAATAATTTCATTATTCTCTGTGGTTTCGCATGTAATAAAGATTCTCAGTCAAGATACATTGTTGTTTAACTTATATATAATCCTCTTGATTTTTATATATGAATTAGTTATGTAGACCCTTTTGGAGTCTAGATTTGTATTTTGAGTACATCACAGATTTATGTTAATTAATTGTTTACCAGCTGCTTCACTCGAGTTTTAAAGTTCAGCAAACTGCATTTCTTGTCTCACTTGTTATGGAAGGACATGGGTAAAGCAATACTTGGCTTCTACTTCTCGCTATGTTCTGAAAAATGAATTTATATATGAATTAGTTATGAAGATTTACTGTCGGAGTACCATTTCTTTGCACCCAATATGCATCGTCAAAAAATTTTAAATTTCTTGGACGTCGTATGATTCAAATAAATTTCATACATAGGATATCTAGGTATTTTACCTTTTTATTCTAAACTCTTGCACCAATTATCTTGATGTTTTGATGATAATAGCTCTTCTTGTATATCTTCTTGAACAATCTAAATGAAACAAAGTAATTCAATATCCTCAATTAGGTCCATAATTAGAATCGATGCTCCTTGTCTAGATCGCAATAGAGAACTAGACGAAATTTGCGTTGAGATGAGATCGCTGGAATTGGAAAACTCTTGTGGGGCAGTAGCGACAGCGGAACACGACGGTTTTTGAGGTAGTGGTGTCCGACCGTGACCTTGCCAAGAACAAGAGTGGTGTCCGATTTTGCTTTTGAGGGAGAGAGAGGAATTTGTTTGTGTTGCATTAAGTTTTTGTTGTCATTGAATGTTATAAGCTACTGACAACTTCAATTTATTAATTCTCAAGTAATGAATGTTAGGATATCAGGACTCTTATTTTATCTTTTTTTTTATCCATGTCAAATCTTCATGTGTATATTTTCAACTTTTTAATAAATACTATACGATATAATAATTAACTAATTATCAACTCAAGTATCTTAAACAATCTAGAATATTCCTTGATAATTTTGATTCAGTAGTCAAATACTACTAATTATAATTTAATCAGTAAATTTTAAATGCAATAAGTTTCATCATAATATCGATTGACGATAAACCATCGTCAACGTGACGAGGGTACAAATCTTGTTATTATGGTATTCACTGTTTTATTTTTGACAATTGCCTATTCGGAACTTACTTCACTAAATTAGGCAGTTGCACTCTCCACAACTTTGAAATCTGGAATCCACTTATAAACTTTTTAAAAAAAAATATTTTTGATCTCCATCAAACTAAAGTCACCAAATTCAACTCCATGAATTTGAATATCTCAACGGAAACACATAATCCAATACTTGTGCGACCATCATCAATAGTTCAGGGATACATCTAGCCGTGGGTTCACAACTTAATGTGATTCAGTACAAAATTTGTCCTTATTCGGGCTTATCATAATTATCATCATTCTTTTCATGAACCCCTTAATCAAGAATGTCAGAATTCAAGTCTGTTTGTACCCATCGGATCATGGTAATAGCGTCTTGTAGCATCATACAATTATCTCATGTGTATCACTGATAGTGTCTGCAAGAACCAATAGGTAATGATTAACATAAAGTACAGTCTCTTCAACACATATATCTCAATCAAGTATACAACTATTAGTATATCGAGAGTTGCAAATGAATTCGATAACGATGTGATATACCTTTAAGTGATCTTAGAGATCTTGTATGTGTGATTAAATAAACACCTTCGCATAATGCACATTTATTACTGTGACAAATTATTCTTTGTACTATTAACTCATTATATCACATATGATATCAACACCCATATGTGATAGGTGAATCCACGACTACAATGCATAAGATCTTCATATGTTGAAACTACACTCAACCTCGTCACCTGACGACCCCCATGGAGTTGGTAAACAAATCAAAGTGCAGTGCTAGTATATAGAGGCTACATGTTCTTCCAGTTCAAACGAATAATGATGCAAAACCATAACCATAGACTAATTTAGTCGATAAGTTGTAACCATTTGAAAAGTCCGAAAGAGGGTTATTAGTGAAATCATCATATGATCACCCATCTGTATGATTGATGTCCATATCAATGAAAAATGGTTTTAACATCACAGATGTTAGTCTCGAGCTTGAGTGATATTAATATATGTTTTAGGCGATTGAATCAACTAGAAAAGAATTCAGAACATCCAAAACACTTCTTAATTAATTTCATGCTCCATGTCACTTGTGAACATCATGGTACTTATATTATATTCAAGGGATTTATCAATGAACTTTTCATGGGTATACGAGTCAAGTAAATGCCATAATTGGATAAAATAATAAAATATTATTAAAATAAAGATTGTTTTTACAAAAGATTCAATAATGTCTAAGCTATAAGTTGGCTTGTCGGGAACCTACCCTAACAATATTCTACTCGCCCTATATCCAATTACCCATAGATCTCAAACTCATTGCTTTACGGTGCTTCTGAAATAATGGTCTTGAAAAGAGCTTCATAAGTGGATCAACAATGATGAGACCTCAAATCATTTTCTCGCGCAATGGCACTTGAAACATCTACTAATTAAAAATTCTACTAATTTTTTTTTTTTGAAAGCTAATACTCGAAAATTCATAAATTATGCATGCATGCAACACTGCTGAAAATTTCACCTTTCAAAAATAATAATAATCATCTACCGCATGAAAATACTGCAATTTAAATAATAAAACAAATATGAACGAGTAAAAATCCTGATAGCTAATGACATAATAAAATGAATGAGTAAAAATATTCATGTTCACTCCTAACTCAAATCATGATGTGCCGAAAATAAATGGTCCTCGGGTTCACGTGCGCACATCCAGCCCCGCATCCTCAGATTTCGACACCTCCAGCCTCCTCATCAACATGCTCACCTGCATCAATCACATCTAGTGAGTCTAAAGACTCAACACACCTGTAAGACTATAACGAATACATATACATAACATGCAACAGTGAAAAGTAATGTAATCAACACACATTTCATGATCTTAAAATCATAAACATAATCATGTCGTAATATAGCATAACGTGTCAAAACATCTCGTTATATCATCATATACTTGTTCATTTTCTTTAATCGAATTCAGTTCGTTAGTTGTGACTTTCGTATCAGCTCTATCGTATCAGCTCTATTCGATGGATCAATCTACATATAACCGTGGTACCCGGCGGCGGAGACATTAGCGACAATATTACCCATCTACAGAGCCTTGGCCTTATAGCTCATCGTGTACATATATCGTCAGTCACAACAAATTCCCATCCTTCAAAAACATCATCATTTTCATCACTTATTAAAACATGTGTATATGTAATTTTCTTTAAACCAAGCATGCAACATATTTTTCATAATTTCCAAAAAGGTCATAAACCTGATACGTAAATATTTAAAAACATGTTAAATTTGTGATCAGGACGCTGCCAGGACTTCTAACTCGACCCGTGTGCAATATGATCGTTTTGTCCCTAGAAACTCTAAATGACATTTTATCCCTGGACCTCAAAATTTCGACCTGAATGCAACCAAACTCCTTAAAACATCTAAAAACATATTTACGGCCCGAAACTTAACCAAAAATTTTGACACAACTTAATCACATCCTAAAAACCCTTAAACCATCTAAACCAGTCCACTAAGCCCCTCGAACAGCTCCTGCAAGCTGCTGGATTTTCGGCCCTTGCTAATCCTCAAACCCTAGTCGCGCCAAACTCAAGTTTTATCAATCCTAGACCTAACCCTCAAGGACCAGCCTTGAACCAACCCTTCCTAGCCCGCCTTAAGACCCTCTTGGTCCGACCTAACCCAATCTCACAGCCCCATGCACGCTGCAAGATGCAACAATCCGCTAGCCACCGAAAGAACGCACCCGCGGCTACCCTAACACTCACACGCACGATTGGCTTCATGACCAAGTCCAGAAGTGTTCGAGCCATCTTAGACCATGTATCAGACCCATCAGGGTTTTGTTAATGGTTAGGGACGGTCCTTGCACAGCCGGTTCATTCATATCCCCTGATCTAACCAAAACAAGCCCTACTCGATCGATTCATGCCTAGCTACCCTTCCACTCGGCCAATCCGTGACTCCAGCTCCTAAATCCCTTAACCCTTGACATGTTCATCACCCTAGCAACATAGACCAGCAGCCCTTTGCACAACCATTCAAGAAAAACATGAGTTTTCACAAAAGTCATGCATTATTCCATGAAAAAACTATACGAAAACGTTAGATCATGCTAGATCAAAGAGTGTCTCATGAAAATATACATAAAACAGCATACATAGTGTGAATGATGAGAAAAAAGATGATACAAGGCGTGTTTTAACGTTTAGATGATAGAAAACTTGAAAGTCTACGCGCGGGACATGAACCGGAGAGGCGGGGAAGCCTTTTTCTTGAAAAAAAATCAAAGGCCAAAGCTTGTTGCTGGTTTGCTACTGAAACACGTGTGGAGTGGCTGCTGGAAAATGGGGTGGGGGGCCAAGTGAAGAAAAAATAGGCTTAGGGTTGTTAATAAGTGGTTTTTAAATATTTTAATTAAGCACAAATGGACCCTAACATAAAAATTAAGGGATGAAAAATGTTTTTGAGACCATTAAGTATAAAAATAAAACCATCGAGCCCAATAATACTCTCGAAAAATATTTCGTTTAGATATGATTTAGAAAATATTGCCCAAGCCCTCAAAAAGTCTTCCAAATCGATAAAATATGCGTACTGGTTAAAAATATGATCTGGCGAGTAAAAATACCTAAACACGGTCCATTTTCAAAAATCATACTTAAAAACACCTCATATTAAATAATTACAAATTAATTATTCAATAAAATATTTTTCCTGATTATCCCCGGTCTCCGTTTCTCGTTCGAGTGCGAAATGCAACTTAAAACCCTAATGCATGGAACTTAAATGAAAATTTTCCAGATGATCAGTCGTTTTATGCTACTATTATGCCATGGTTTGCTAACATTGTAAATTTTCTTGTGACAAATAAAATGACTTCTCATTGAAATTCACAGGATAAGAATAAATTCTTGATAGAAGTTAAAAAATTTTATTGAGATGATCCTTACTTGTTTAGGTAATGTCCTGACCAAATTTTTCGACGATGCATACACGACAATGAAGTAAGTAATGTTATTAAATTTTGTCATTCTGATGCATGTGGAGGTCATTTTTCATCCAATAAAAAAGCTACAAAAATCTTACAACGTGGATTTTATTGGCCGTCTTTATTCAAAGATACGCATTTATTTTGCAAATCTTGTGAAAACTGTAAGAATATGGGATCAATTTCAAAACGAAACATGATGCCTTTAAATCCAATCATAATTTTTGAAATATTTGATAGTTGGGGAATAGATTTTATGGGTCCATTTGCATTATCTTTTGGATATACGTACATTTTAGTCGCTGTTGATTATGTTTCAAAATGGAGTGAAGCAATTGCATGTAGAACTAATGATCATAAAGTTGTTATAAAATTTTTTAAAGAAAATATTTTTAGCCGATTTGGAATACCTAGAGCAATAATTAGTGATAAGGGAAGTCATTTTATAAATAAATCATTTTCTTCTTTGATAATTAGTGATGAGAGAAGTCATTTTATAAATAAATCATTTTCTTCTTTGTTAAGAAAATATGGGAAGAGTGTGTAGTGATTACATGGGAAGAGTCCTATCTCCCGTGGACTCTTCCCTAGCCGCTGTGCTTGAGTCATATCCATGCTAGGACCCTTCTTAACCCTAGACCACGTCCCACTCAAGGCCCTAACCGCCCTTGTTCGCGCCCATGCCCAGTCGAGCCCTCACCCGAACACTTTGTCATCAAAGCATGCAAGAAAACCCTCAATTCCTCTAACAAACACGCACGGCCCCTTCTAGTTCGAGTATGGCCCTCGTGTTGTCCCTTAAAAGGCGCCTTCATAGCCCTTTAACATCCTAAATTGGCAGCTTGTCCCTTAGAAATCATAACATTAAATAAACAAGCGTAAAATCGTCAAAACATTTGAAATATTTGTTCTATCGTTAATCCAATCGAGCATAAATATTTTTCATGCAAAAATAATCAAAACATGCATAATATTGTTTGAATGATGCATCAAAGGAATTTAGAAACGTGCCTTTGCGTTTTAAAACACTAGAATATGCGATCGTCGACGTGGGGTGCGAAAAAAAACGAACGGGCGATGAAGACTCATTGATTTCTTCCCTCAAAGTTTTGAAAATATGTGTGTGTAGTAATTCGGCTGGTTGTGTGCACAAAAGGCCTATGTTTTCTATTTTATATATTGTAATTTACATGATAATGAGCTTAGATTTTGGTCTTTATGTTTAAGAGCAATTGAGCCTATTTTCTTAGGTAAATTAGGCCCAAAAACACCTATTTAATTGAAATATAAAATTTTATAAAAATTAGTTTTCAAAAATTTTGGAACATTTCATGTTCGCAATCTTGATTTTGATGTTAGCAAAACTTGTTATTTTGTTTCTAATGATTTATCGAAATGCGCAGGAAACTGTAACTGACTAGGCTTCGAACTGATCAGTTAACCAAGCAAAAATTGAAACTTCCGAGCAGCAAACTGAAAGTGCCAACTGATTGCCCAAATTAAATTAGTCCAACTGAAGTATCAAAGACCAGTTCAACTGATTGTCCAGCTGATAGGCAGTTCAGCAGAAGACTTTCAAAAGCCCGGCCAGCTTATGAAGTGCTCAACTGATGAAGAGCCCAGCTGACCAGTTAAACTGAAAGAATGAAATCAGTTCAACTGACGAGTCAACTGTTTTTACCAACCCAACTGAAGATCAGTTCATATGACCAGTCAGGAGCATCAGTTAGGAATCAATCAGTTGCAGATCGAGACAAGCTTACCTAAGTGGATTCCAGCTACGCACAATGATACAAAAGCATATGTACTATCAATAGTACAACAATGGACGATGCAGCAAAGATTAAAGTCAAGAAGATCCTGAATGCTTGTCAGAAAAGTCGAGACAGAAGTCTCAAAGAACGCATTCAAACTGCAACGATCAAAAGTGACGAGTCTTGATGTATGGTCGCATTGCTGCTATAAATACAGACCAAGACCATCAACAAGAAGTGTGTGAAGATGCAAAGTAAAAGGTCACGCTTATTGCTTATCATCTGTGAGAACCCAGCCCAAACGAAAACCCCAAAGCCTAGCCCATTTAGGAATAAGTTAAATTAAAAAAATGATAATCATCCAATTTACTTTATCTCTCCTGTAACTTCTCAGCAGCAAGCTTCGGTTTTCTTTCTTTTTCTATTTCGAATCTTTGACCGTCGATTGTGGCCACACCAGTGATCCAAAACTTAAAGTAAGCATAGATTCGGAAAGCCCGTGAAGAGAGCTACGTTTTAGTACCGATATTGAAGAGTTTCTTGACACTTTTCGACAAATCGTCGTTGGTTTCATCGTCGACTTGCCGCCCGTACGTCGCCGGAATTCGGAAATTGACTGAGGGTTTTTGTTCCCTATGTCATAGGCTTCATTTTGATATATATATTGAGGTACAAATCATGATTCCAGCAAGGTTGCTGTATTTTTGTTGGGTTAAATTTGGTACCAATATTGATATTTGTTATATTATTGATTGTAGGTACAAGAATTGAGTCGATTAGAGGTATCTATCAGATTTTCGGAATTTATTTGGAGTAAATTCGAAAATTCAGATTTATGTAATTGGGTGTTCGAATTTTAGTGTTCAATAAATAGATGTCTAGATACTATAGAATTGACGTATATTAATTTTAGAAATTATAAAGCCTAAATTATGAATTTTGGAATTTTAGGCTAAATTAGTGAATATTGGAAAAAATAAATAGAACTTGATATGAAATGTATTATTTGCCACAGGGTTGGATTCTTCGAGAAATCCTTAAGATATTTCGTTGGTAAATTAGGATATTTCAGTTGAGGTACGCATGAACTGTTTTATTATGACGTCTATATGATGTGAAATGACGTTAAGTACTTTGTAATGAGTTGTGGCGTGCCTTATGTGCTTCTGTGAATACGTGATTGCATTCATGCACTTATTTGTGTTGATACTATTAGTGCATAGCATTTCGAGCCTTGACTCCTTTGATTACTATTGATATTGATATTGATCTATCGAGTTGTTGCGTCATCGATGGAGCGGGTGGGTAAGATTAGCACTCCTGATGACTTGCATGAGGGCTGAGCGGGTAGCTCCCGTACCCTCGATGCTACGTGCATGGATGAGTGGCGACTTGATGTTGCGTTGCTACGTTCCTGGCACGGGTGGCCACTGTTACTGTTGTTAATGCGATTCATTTGGACTCCGTTTGGTATCCATTATCGGTTGTTACCTTTCACGCATTGCATCGCATCGCATTGTACTTGATTTTATTTCATGTCAGTTATATTTGTCATAATATTACTCGTTCGTCGTACTGGGGCCCGACCCCTCGTTTTTTTATGTTGTGGCTGTTTTTTATGCCATAGTAGGTTATCCAGGAGGATTTGACACGTCTGGTGGAGCGTCAGGTAGTGCTGCCCAGTCGTCGAGTCATGGTTGAGAGTTCCCATATATATATATACTATATTATGGAGTCATACATTTACCTGAGAGATGCCTCGTGTAGCTGTACTGTTATTTTTACGATGTTTTGAATTGATAGTTGTGTGA
Organism: Primulina huaijiensis; assembly: GCF_012295235.1. Lineage (NCBI taxonomy): Eukaryota > Viridiplantae > Streptophyta > Magnoliopsida > Lamiales > Gesneriaceae > Primulina > Primulina huaijiensis. Next base: position 18,420,915 of record NC_133323.1, read on the forward strand.
TCGAGCCTTGCCGGTTCTGCATGTGTTTAGTCCTAGCCAGTGCGGCTATAGGTTGTGAATTGATGTTATGACTTTATTTCAAGTATATAAATATTATTTGTGATGTTTTGTTTTTTGGGTTGTCATATTTACGAGTAGGTCATGTCGAAATTTCTGTAGGCCCAAAATAGAAAATTTTAATCGCTTTCGCTGTTTACATTATTAAATCCTGGTTGTTTGGTCATTAAATATTAATTAAGAGCACGGGCCCCCACAGTTGGTATCAGAGCGTAACTGGGATATGCTCGAATTAGAGTATAGGGTACTTGAGTCTTGACACAAATAACATGATTGTTTATGTGTTTGACTATTTGCACTTATTTGAATTATTTGGTGTGATTTGCTTGAATTTACCTGCGTTAGAACGACTAGCTGATTAGGCATGGTATGTAGTTTAGAACTTGCCTCTAACGTGCTCTTACTTGTTATCTGCCTGTGGATTTAATCCTCGTGTCTTGTAGAATTGCACCTGGAGGAAAAGGTAGAAAAGGAAAAGAAATAGCGCAAGAATCTAAGGCGCAAAATGTTCGAGGATTTGGAGATATCATTAGAGGTAGACGTGGTCGACCTCAAGGACAAGTCGCTCAAAATGTTGCAGAAGAAGTGAACCAAGAACCTCCTCGACCTGAAAGACCTGGAGCTAGACAGGTAGCGATTGAGCAAGAAGTGGAACAGTTGACACAGAAAGTTGGAGGAATGCAGTTAATAATTTCTCAGTTCCAAGAATTACGACATCCAAAATTCTTTGGTAACGAGAGCGGAGAAAAAGCAGCAGGCTGGCTGAAAAGTATAAATCATCTATTTAATTTGTTGGAGTATTCCCAAGATATTAGATTGAAGCTTGCCATCTACAAACTTAAGGACCGAGCACAGCTCTGGTGGGAAGCCACAGAGGAAGCAATGAAGGACTCTGGTGAAATTATTACTTGGGATGCTTTTCGTGTTCACTTTACCCAAGAATATGCACTACCATCATATTATGCTACCAAAGAAGAAGAGTTCAATCAGTTGGTGCAGGGCAATAAATCAGTGGTGGAATATGCTTAACAGTTTTCTGCTCTTTTGCCATATGTTCCGAATGTTGCTAGGAATGATCAGGCTAAACTATCACATTTTCTGCACGGGTTGCAGCGGACTGTTAATACTTTGGTAATGACTGGATCGCCTAATACATATATTCAAGCAGTGGAAAATGCGAAGAAAATTGAAGCAAGTTTGCTCAGAGGAGACCCACAGCCAGGTCCATCATCTGTTTCTCAGGGATCTGGGAGTAGTATGTCAATGCCAGTGGAATTACCTCCATATCAGCATGTACAGTCATACCAACAACCCAAAAAGCAGAGGTACAAGGCAAAAGGAAAGCAATTCAAGAAGAAGTCTCAATCCAGCTCCTACAGTTCAGGCAGTGCACGAGGAGGAGGTTCTGTTGGGTCGTCTAGCACTGTGCATTGTGACAGATGTGGTGGTCGACATTTTAGTTCCCAATGTGTAGGAATTCAGGGGACTTGTCATAATTGTGGTCAGGTTGGACATTACGCCAGGGTATGTCCTAATGCAGGGAGACAGCAGTTCCATCCACAACAGTTTGGTCAAGTTCCCCTTGGACCAGTCTTTAGACCATATGCTCCTACCCAATCATTTTAGCAGTCTAGTTACCCACCTCCCAGAGGTCCTATTCAGCAGCCATATCCAGGGCCACAGCAAGCCCAAGTCCATGCTTTGACTCAGGACCAGGCTCAGGATGCACCAGGAGGAGTGATTGCAGGTATTTGTTATGTTTTTGACTATCATGCACGCATATTGATAGACACATGAGCATCTCATTCATTTTTATCTGCTGCATTTGTTAATGAGCATGAGATTGCTACTATTCTTTTGTTGGATACTGTGTCAGTTTCTACTCCTGCCGGTGTATCTTCGATGTCCCGTGAGATAGTTTTGAACTGTGTGATTAGATTTGAGGGTAATATTATGATAACAAATCTAATAAAATTAGCCATGACTGATTTTGACTGTATTCTGGGTATGGATGTGTTGACGAATTATCGAGCCACTGTGGATTGTTTCCATGGAGTTGTCAGATTTAGACCGTATTATGGCAGCAAATGGAATTTTTATGGTTATGATTCACAGTCTCAAATTCCATTAGTATCTGCAATGGAAATGTTCAGGTTGTTATCAATCGGCAATGAAGGATTTTTTATCTATGCTCTGGATGCAACACGGGAAGAACGATTGAAAGTTTGAGACATTCCCATTGTCAAGGATTTTCCAGATGTATTTCTTGATGAGATTCTAGGTTATCCGCCTCAAAGGGAAATAGATCTTAGCATTGAATTGATGCCAGGGACGAATCCTATTTCTAGAGCACCGTATCATTTAGCTCCTACAGAGTTGAAAGAACTCAAGGAACAGCTACAAGATTTACTGAAGAAAGGCTATATCAGACCAAGTATGTCGCCCTGGGGAGCTCCAGTATTGTTCGTAAAGAAGAAAAACAGAACGATGAGAATGTGCATCGATTATCGGCAGTTGAATCGGGAGACTGTGAAGAATAAATATCCTCTGCCGCGTATTGATGACTTGTTTGATCAGTTGCAGGGTACTTCTGTGTATTCTAAGATTGATCTTCGTTCCGGATATCATCAGCTTAGAGTCCGAGAGGAAGATGTTCCTAAGACAACATTTCGGACACGATATGGGCATTATGAATTCTTAGTTGTGCTTTTCGGTTTGACTAATGCACCCGCAGTGTTTATGGATTTAATGAATCGTGTATTCCGAGAATTCATCGATAGATTCGTTATTGTCTTTATTGATGATATCTTGATTTATTCTAAGTCAAAAACAGAGCACAAAGAACATTTGGCACTAGTCCTTCAGACACTCAGGGAAGCACAATTGTATGCCAAATTTTCTAAGTGTGAGTTCTGGTTGGACAGAGTTTTATTTTTAGGCCATGTTATATCTGCACAAGGAGTATCTATTGATCCTAGTAAAGTTGAAGTTGTTATCAACTGGCCTAAACCAAAAAATGTGTCTGAAATTCGAAGCTTTTTGGGATTAGCTGGGTATTATCGGCGTTTTATTGAGGGATTTTCTAAAATAGCTAGGCCGATGACCCAGTTGACACAGAAAGATCGACGTTTTGTATGGACTGCAGAATGTGACTCTAGCTTCCGGACTTTGAAAGAAAAGTTGACCACAGCTCCAGTGCTAGCTTTGCCTTCAGGCTCAGGTGGATTTGTTGTCTGTACAGATGCTTCTCTAAATGGACTGGGTTGTGTTTTGATGCAAAATGGGCGAGTGATTGCATATGCGTCTCGTAAGTTGAAGCCACATGAGACTCGATATCCAGTTCATGATTTGGAGTTAGCTGCCATTGTGTTTGCATTGAAGATATGGCGTCATTATCTGTACGGGGAACAATTTGTGATTTATTCTGATCACAAGAGTCTGAAGTATCTTTTCACACAATCTGATTTGAATATGAGACAACAACAATGGTTAGAATTGTTTAAAGACTTTGATTGTGATATTCAGTACCAACCAGGGACGATGAATCAAGTTGCAGATGCTCCGAGTAGAAAGGTTCAGCCTAAAATGTTGACATCTTTGACTATTTCAAAAGTTAATGAGCATTTAGGAACTTCAGGATGAACTTATCGGTCTAAGGGCGGCTACTTTATAGTTTCTCTATTCAAGTTGAACCACATATTGTTTCTAATATCAAAGCAGCACAGAAAACCGATCCGCATGTTCATAGATTGAAATAATTGACTCAGACCGGTCAATCAGATAAGTTCAGTGTTGCTTCAGATGGATGTATGCGCTATAATAGTAGACTTGTGGTTCCGAACTTGATAGATTTGAAAGAATCTATACTTCGAGAAGCTCATTGTAGTCGACACAGTTTTCATCCAAGAATCAGGAAGATGTATCATATCTTGAAATCTCATTATTGGTGGGAAGGCATGAAGAAAGAGATTTCTGAATTTGTAGCTAAATATTTAACGTGCCAACAGGTTAAAGCTGAGAGAATGAGACCTGGTGGTATGTTACATAGTCTGGAAGTGCCACAGTGGAATTGGGAGCACATTGCTATGGATTTTGTGACACACCTGCCTCGTTCAAATCGTGGTTGTGATGCGATTTGGGTGATTGTGGATAGATTATCCAAATCAGATCATTTTATTCCTTATGATCGTACTTGTACTTATAAGAAAATGGCAAAAATGTATATTGATCATGTAGTAAGATTGCATGGTGTGCCAGTAACCATAGTATCAGATCGTGATCCCAGGTTTGCTTCGAAGTTTTGGGCCAGTTTGCAATCAGCATTGGGTTCAAAGTTGGCAATGAGCACTGCTTATCACCCACAGACAGATGGTCAGTCAGAGAGGACCATTCAGACACTCGAGGACATGTTGCGAGCAGTCGTGATGGATTTTAGTGGTGGTTGGCAGGAATCATTGTCACTTGTTGAATTCTCTTACAATAACAGTTTCCGAGCAACTATCGGGATGACACCATTTGAAGCTCTATACGGCAGGAAGTGTAGATCTCCGATATGCTGGGAAGATGTAGGAGAACGACAGATGTCAATGCCAGAATTTATTCAAGAAATGAAAAGAGAAGGTTGAAATGATCAGGAAAAGAATGAAAGCAGCTCAGAATCGTCAAGCCAGCTATGCTAATAAAAGGCATAGGCCTTTAGAATTTCAGGTTGGCGATCAGGTTTTCTTGAAAGTATCACCGTTTCGTGGTACTATGAGATTTGGGAGCAAAGGGAAGCTAGCTTCGTGTTATATTGGTCCATATGCGATTATTGAGAGGATTGACACTTTGGCTTATCGTTTGGACTTGCCGCAGAGTTTGTCTGCTATACATGATGTGTTTCATGTATCTATGTTACGAAAGTATGAGCCAGATCCTTCTCATGTCTTGAGGACTGATGAGGTGGAGTTGGATAGTTCCTTTAGCTATGTTGAGCATCCAGTGCAAATTCTTGATCGTAAAGAAAAGCAACTCAGGAATAAGACGATTCCATTGGTTATGGTGCAGTGGAGTATACATGGGAGAGAAGAAGCTACATGGAAATTAGATGCTAAAATGCGTCAGGAATGACCTCATTTGTTTGAAAATGTAATAAATTATTCCATATATTCTGATTTCCCTATGTACTATCAGTGGTAAATGTTTGTAAACCACTTTTGTATAAATGTTGTGTATGCTAGATTTCGAGGACGAAATCTTTTATTAGTAGGGGAGAATGTGAAAGCCCAGCCCAAACGAAAACCCCAAAGCCCAGCCCATTTAAGAATAAGTTAAATAAAAAAAATGATAATTATCCAATTTACTTTCTCTCTCCCGTAACTTCTCGGCAGCAAGCTTCAGTTTTCTTTCTTTTTCAATTTCGAATCTTTACCGTCGAATGTGGCCACACCAGTGATCCAAAACTTAAAGTAAGCATAGATTCGGAAAGCCCGTGAAGAGAGCTACGTTTTAGTACCGATATTGAAGAGTTTCTTGACACTTTTCGACAAACCGCCGTTGGTTCCATCGTCGACTTGCCGCCCGTACGTCGCCGGAATTTGGAAATTGACTGAGGGGTTTTGTTCCCTATGTCATAGGCTTCATTTTGATATATATATATTGAGGTACAAATCATGATTCCAGCAAGGTTGCTGTATTTTTGTTGGGTTAAATTTGGTACCAATATTGATATTTGTTATATTATTGATTGTAGGTACAAGAATTGAGTCGATTAGAGGTATCTATCAGATTTTCGGAATTTATTTGGAGTAAATTCGAAAATTCAGATTTATGTAATTGGGTGTTCGAATTTTAGTGTTCAATAAATAGATGTCTAGATGCTATAGAATTGAAGTATATTAATTTTAGAAATTATAAAGCCTAAATTATGAATTTTGGAATTTTAGGCTAAATTAGTGAATATTGGAAAAAATAAATAGAACTTGATATGAAATGTATTATTTGCCACAGGGTTGGATTCTTCGAGAAATCCTTAAGATATTTCGTTGGTAAATTAGGATATTTCAGTTGAGGTACACATGAAATGTTTTATTATGACGTCTATATGATGTGAAATGACGTTAAGTACTTTGTAATGAGTTGTGGCGTGCCTTATGTGCTTCTGTGAATACGTGATTGCATTCATGCATTTATTTGTGTTGATACTATTAGTGCATAGCATTTCGAGCCTTGACTCCTTTGATTACTATTGATATTGATATTGATCTATCGAGTTGTTGCGTCATTGATGGAGCGGGTGGGTAGGATTAACACTCTTGATGACTTGCATGAGGGCTGAGCGGGTAGCTCCCGTACCCTCGATGCTACGTGCATGGATGAGTGGCGACTTGATGTTGTATTGCTACGTTTCTGGCACGAGTGGCCACTGTTATTGTTGTTGATGCGATTCATTTGGACTCCGTTTGGTACCCGTTATCGGTTGTTACCTTTCACGCATCGCATTGTACTTGATTTTATTTCATGTCAGTTATATTTGTCATAATATTACTAGTTCGTCGTACTGGGGCCTGACCCCTCGTTTCTTTTTATGTTGTGGTTGTTTTTGATGCTATAGCAGGTTATCCAGGAGGATTTGACGCGTCTGGTGGAGCGTCAGGTAGTGGTGCCCAGTCGTCGAGTCATGGTTGAGAGTTCCCATATATATATATACACTATATTATGGAGTCATACATTTACCGGAGAGATGCCCCGTGTAGCTGTATTGTTATTTTTACGATATTTTGAATTGATAGTTGTGTGATCGAGCCTTGCCGGCTCTGCATGTGTTTAGTCCTAGCCAGTACGGCTATAGGTTGTGAATTGATGTTATGACTTTATTTCGAGTATATAAATATTATTTGTGATGTTTTGTTTTTTGGGATGTCCTATTTACGAATAGGTCATGCCGAAATTTCTGTAGGCCCAAAATGAAAAATTTTAATCGCTTTCGCTGTTTACATTAATAAATCCTGGTTGTTTGGTCATTAAATATTAATCAGGAGCACGGGCCCCCACATCATCTTACAAAGAAGCAATCAGCCCAGTCGAGGGAACACTTCAAAGTTATATCAGCTTAGTTTAGAAGCTAATTTCTCTCAGTGTGTGAGAACACTTTTTTGTAGTGTTCATTGTTCAGTTCTCACACATACACACACCACCACCACTCAAATATCTTCTTGCACAAAGAATTAAAACTTGTGTATGTAGTCTATGACACACAGACGTTAAACAAGTGTTGGCTGAAAGGTGATGCTTTCAGTCTAGGCTAAGAGTTCAGTTAGGCAGTAGGGTAAGTCCTAAGCTGAGTGGGTTTGTAAAAGTCATTGTATAGATCAAATTCTTTTAATGGATCCTACCTGAGGTGGTAGAAGGAGTGACGTAGGAACAGTTAAAGTTCCGAACATCCACAAACATATCTTGTGTTATTTCTATTTAACTGCTTGTTTTTATTCTTAACTGTTTTGATCAGTTCAGCTGATATCAGTACAGTTCTGTCCATAACTGAACTGATATAAGCTCTAACTGATTTCTCGTATTTCAGTTATTCAGTTGCACATGATATAAAATCTATCAGTTTTCTTAACGAAGGATTACTTCAAGTATTTTCCACGTGGTTTAATACCAAACTTGATCTAATTCATCGGTGTAAACATTCTTTGAACACGAGCTATTGCAGCTCATTGATTTATTGTGTTGAAAGCACATCAAAGGTGCCGAGCACAAGATCTATCAAAGAATAATGATTTTGATATTTTAAAAGTCTCTCGTTTGCCCAAAACCAGATTTTCAGCCCTTGCACATCCCATCTAGGACCATGACTCGATCCTATTAGGACCCATGAACATGTAACTACAACAGCTAACAGCCTGCTTCTTCCTAAGACCAAAAACGCAAACCCTAGTTTCTAAAAACCCAATTTTCGTTCAGCTCTTGCATCCATATTATTCAGCCCTTAAACATGCATTTATGAACTCTTAAACATGTTGCAAAATCGTCCCTTCCCATAGCCCTATCATGACAGCCCCTTTGTGCATCATAAGCATGGGCTTCAATGCATGAAAATCAAAGATTTAAGATGTAGAAGCCATACAAACGAAAATAAAAGGAGGGTTTCATATTTTTCATGTAAACATGATTAAACACACACAATATGATTTGAATGACACTAAAAGAAGGTTTAGAAACGTGCCTTTACATTTAAAACGCTCGAAATACGAATACCGTAGCGGTTAAAGTCGGTGACGAACGGAGAAGATTTCTATTTTTTTCTACCCTTTTTCTAGTCAAAACCCCACAAAAACTCACCTTGGTATGCAAGGGAGTCAAGTGATCGTTGTTGGAAGGAAGAACGATGAATAAATTCGAAGAACAAATGAGAAAAAAAAAAATCAAAACTTCCTTGGCTAGCTAGAAGAATGGCCGCTGTTCTCTTTTCCTCCTTTTTGTTACGTGAATCATATATGTGCGTGTAGGTGTGTTTAGGGGGGTGTGTGTGTTTCGGGTTAATTATATAAAAAAACAAAAAGGCTATTAATAACATAATTAACGGACTTAATCAACCTTAATTTTTAATTAATAATTTAGGCCCATTAAAATTTATAAAATTATTAAGCCTCAAATTAAGAGATTTAAAAAATATCTATTCACAAAAAATCTCTTATAAAATACATAATTTTTTGCTTCCATTAATTAATTTTAACTTGAACTTAAAAATGCAATAATTCTTAAAATATTTAAAATAAATATTTTTTTAACTAAAAATAAAGATTTAGTTTTTTTTCTAAAATCTTTAACACCTTAATCATGTCTGTTCCTCCGTCTCGGACCAACCACCGATATTCGCCTAAAAAAATATTTAAATTATGCAATCGATCAAAATTACACAATTATTCATTTAGTCACTCAAAATATATAGCATCCAAATAATTTAATTAAAATGTTTTAGCGATTTAATAATTTTCATGCATGCGGTAGAGTGATTTCGGGTCTTACAAATGATTTCTATTGCCAACAACTTGCGCATTGTAACAAAGGTGAGTTGACCCAAATTACTTTCTGTAGTATTATTCAATTTTTCTGCAAAACTACTTCACTTTCATTTTATTATCCATCATATAAAGAATGTTCGTTATTAAATATTTTTTTCCCGCAAAAAAATACATATTTAAGCGATGGTGAAATGCGCAAAAGAAGAAATTTTAATAAATAAAATATAATTTCTTAACCACAACTTTTATCTCTTATATTTAATTATTGACTTTTTTATACAATTGTTATATTTATTAATTTGCTTCATTATTTCACTGCATATTGCTTTATTTATCATCACAAGAAAATTTTTAAAACTTGTTACTATTTTTTCAATTATTTAAAAAAATTAAAATTCGTTAATATTCTTTCAATTATTTAAAAATACAGTTTAGAGAATATTATTTATATTTGTTCCTATCTCTTAATTATTATTTCTCAATTAGTTTAAATGTTATATCATTAGTGCAATTTATATTTTATTTTTTCAGATTATAAAGTGTGAATTGAATATTTTGTCCGATTTTTTCCTCTCTCTTCCTACTCTTATTTAGTTGCTATATCCATATACCCTTTTCTCCACCATTATATTTTTGTAATCATCAACATTATTTTATATTTTAAATATTAACTACAATTTAGAATTTGTTGTCTCATATCTATTCATCTCTTTTTAGAATAATGCTAAAGGTACAACCAATATATCGTTACAACGATATTTACAAATCTTTATATCGCGAGATTTTACTGTTATATAGCAAGATTTTGTATTCCATATATAGTGAGATTTTCGAATAAAATATTATTCGAAAACTGTATATAAATTAGCGACCGAAGAACACACATTACATAGTAATGCACTATTGGATATTTAAAATGTCTCTTAATCATTTAAGGATTTAGTTTCATTTTTTTATTATTGCTGAATTATTAAAAATAACAAATTAACAATGTCATAGTTATGTTAGTACATTAATAACAATGTGGTGACATTTAGCGAAATCCTCACAGTAATTTATATTTTGTTATGTCATATCAATTTTTTATAGCACGCTCCAATAGATTGCTCTATTTATTTTGTATGTTTATGTAGTATCTATGTATGATTCGATAAAATGAATATTTTCTTTTTACGCTAGAAAAGATAAAGTTTAGCTTATGCATAAAATACCTAAAGATAAATACAACTTTAATTGTTTTTTTTGTTCAATTTATTAGTTGAATGTAGAAGACAAATTTGAGGTTTTTATATTCAATAAATTTTAGTTTGATGATATTCTGATTTTTTGGACAATATTTTGACTATTTGTTTACTTCTTTACATTAAAATTTGTAATTATTTCACATGACATGATATTACTGCTTCAAAAACAACAATGATTTTTTATGATCAAAACCTATATCATGTAAAGTAACAAATTGAGTTTGATAGATTTATTTAAGCTTTGGAATCAATTGTCTTTCATAAATCAAGTATAAAATATTTTGATATTATAATGATGTAATATCATAAATATTTGATATATTAACCATATATGTTCATGCTTGTGTCTCGGTGGCGAGTTATATGCAAATTTGACCTCAATAGGAAGGAAAAAAGCAAGAATAAAATGATAAAGACACAACAATTCAATCGGATTTAATATAACTTTTGACGTCCGGAATACCTCTCCCCCACACACAATGTTCTCTCTCTTCTTCTTTGTTTTTTCTCTCTCTCTCTAAACTGTAGAACCCAGCAAACTCAATGAAACTGGTTGCTCAGTTTTTCTCTCACTATTCTCGCCGTAAAGATTTCGAGAAGACTGGTTACAGCTACACACACGTATAAATTATGTCAATCTGTATTGTGTACTTAGTCTGAGGTGTTTTTTGTGGATGAAGCTCGATTTAATTGATTGTGAGCGGGGAAAGTTGATGTCTTGAGCTTCATTTTAGTGGATTTGGCGTTTCCTCCCAATTTCAGACCTCATGAACGAGGTTACGCCTTTTGTCTTCGTTCTGAATGAACATCTCAGAAGATTTGTGTGTCAGGGACTGTCTAATTGGGTGTAAATTATCTGGTACTTTTTCTCATTTTTTCTGTTGTCTGTTGTGGTGTTCATTATTTGAAGAGGTGAAATATTGATTTAGTGATTTATAGAATGTGTTATCTGTAGTGGATTGGGAGCGCTGTTAATTGGGTTTCGTGTTTATTTTTTTATTTATTTTTCCAAAAATGGTGCCACAAGGGCCTCCGTCTCCACTTGGTGGGGCCCAGCAAGTTCAGCATTCATTATTGAGATCGAGTTCTGGATTTTTGGGTGGTCAAGGGGGTGGAATGCCTTCACAGAATGCATTTGCATCTTTGGTGTCACCCCGCAATCATTTCAATAGCATGAACATGCTAGGGAATGTTCCCAATGTTTCAGCTTTGCTCCACCAGTCATTTGGAAACGGAATTCCAACTTCTGGGCTTTCGGGTCCCGTGAGCTCCCAGCGGGAGATTATGGAGAGTGGGGCGGAATCAGATCCGCTTTCTAGTGTTGGAGATGGGATGGGTTTTAATCCGCCGTCCTCATCTTTTGCATCTTCCTCCATCACAACCAACCCAAACTCATCCGGTCAAGTTCATGGGCAACAGCAATTTCCCAACTCTTCTAGCAGTCAGATGTTGACAGACCAGCAACAACCTCAACAGCTTAAATCTCAGAATTTTCAACAGAATCAACAGCAGTTGCAGCAGTTTTTTGTCCCCAGCAACCCTCAACAGCAGACACAAATGCAGCAACAGCAATTTCAAGCAATGCGAGCTCCAGGTATTGGGCCTGTTAAGCTGGAGCCGCAGATGACTATTGACCAAGCACCGCAGCAGCCTCAACCTTTAGAGAATTTTGGTTCGGTAAAATTGGAGCCACAACTGCAAAATATAAGAAGCTTGGCTCCAGTCAAAATGGAACCCCAGCAGTTAGACCCATCTTTGTTTTTACAGCAGCAGAAGCAGCTCCTTCTGTCAAGGCAGTCCTCTCAGGCTGAGGCAGCGGCAGCGGCTCAGATGTTGCAACAACAGAGGATTATGCATCAACTTCAACAACAGCAACTATTGAAGGCTATGCCTCAACAAAGATCCCCACTTCAAGCGCAGTTTCAACCTCAGAATTTACCTCTTAGGTCTCCTATTAAACCCTTTTATGAGCCAGGAACATGTGCCCGAAGGCTGACACACTATATGTATCAGCAACAACACAGACCTGAAGTAAGATGCCATTGTCCAATCAGTCACTTAGTTTATATATATATATATATATAAAATCAGTTGCACAGATACCTCGAGTGGTAATAATTGGATGTTGCATAATTATTTTTATCATTATTCTTTTGTAGGACAACAATATAGAATTTTGGAGGAAATTTGTTACTGAATATTTTGCACCAAATGCCAAGAAAAAATGGTGTGTTTCAATGTATGGAAGTGGTCGCCAGACAACTGGAGTTTTCCCTCAGGTCTGTTGGATTACAGATGAAATAATGCATCAACTTCTGTCACTTCACCTCTGATCCAGTTTTTTCCGTTGTTGTAGTTTGATAATTACACTTTGGTCTTATTTAATATTTTTTTAACATCAGAAGTGTAGCTTTTGGCTTTCCGCATGAACGCAATGGTAAAATCTAAGTTGGGCTTATTTTGTACCTTTTACAGTTCATTGCCAGTTTTCATGCTTGAAACTTAATTATTTGATGTCGCCATGTTAATATGTGTGTAGGATGTTTGGCACTGTGAAATTTGCAACCGCAAGCCTGTGCGTGGATTTGGTACGTGTTAACAACGACTTCTCTCTTTGTGGGTAACTTTCTGGTGTTAAGTTTTTTTTATCATGAGTTGACAAACTCTTGGTTTGATGTGCTTTTTAGAACATCCACGTCACAATGTCAAAAACCAACTGCGATATGTCTTTATACGTAAAGTAAAAAAGAATCTAGGAAGAGAGGAAAAAACTATGGATGTAACAAGCTACTTTAGCATCTAATGATATTTTTATGCATGTCAACCCCCGTAGTGTTACAAGAGTGTTGTGGAAGAAAGAGATAAGTAATTAGAAGGTTAGGTGAGGAATGTCCAGGTCTCTGTCTTACAATAGTTTTTATGCATGTCAGAGGCAACTGCTGAAGTTTTGCCTAGGCTGTTCAAAATAAAATATGAAAGCGGTACCTTAGAAGAACTACTCTATGTTGATATGCCTCGAGAATATCGGAATTCATCTGGGCAAATTGTTCTGGACTATGCAAAAGCAATACAAGAGAGTGTCTTTGAGCAACTCCGTGTTGTTCGTGATGGCCAGCTTCGAATAGTGTTCTCCTCTGACCTCAAGGTTACTCTATCGGCTTGAAGTTTTATTTTTTCCTGTTTTGACTTATGAAGCCACTTTTTATTTAATGTTCTGTTCTTTTACCTTTTCAGATATGCTCCTGGGAATTCTGTGCTCGGCGCCATGAAGAGCTAATTCCTAGAAGATTGCTGATTCCTCAGGTTAAGAGCTTGGTCAAGCCTCAGATTTTACGTTCGTAATTCTTTTGGTTGGCTGAAGTGGTGTATTATGAACTGCCATCAATATTTGGATGTTTTTACGTATATTGCTTCAATGATCCACCCTGCAGGTTAGCCAACTTGGTGCTGCTGCCCAAAAATACCAGGCTGCTGCCCAGAATACATCATCCAATTGCTCTGTTTCTGAGCAACAAAATAACTGCAACATGTGAGTCTAAGTTACTATTGTTACTACTGATGTGCATGATTCCTGTTCTATACGTCATCAAATGGCTCTGTTTCTGAGCAACAAAATAACTGCAACTTGTGAGTCCAAGTTACTATCTGTGTGCTTGATTCCTGCTCTACAGATGACAATACCATCTATTTTAATTTTTAAAATAGCTCTCAATGTGGTTTGTAATTTGCATCACCTTTAGTGGTGTTCATTTACCTGATCTCAATCTCCACACTCGGCACGTGTTAAAAATTATGGATGGCAAATTTCTTCTCATATTGCTGACTGTTAGGAAATTGTTCATTTTTGCCTCATCAAAGCGATGTTTCTCATTTGGGCCATGAATTTTATGTTAACTTCTTGAAAATTTGTACTTGCCAGAGGTCCAGAACAGTATCTGAGTTTCTTTCTTCACTGTGATTGTCTGCAGAACTTCCACTACCAATAGAGATGAACAAAATTTATCATCTTTTTAGTTAAGGGGATGCGGCAAAGAAGGAAGTGCTTGCTCGAGTGTGGTTTTTGCTGTAAATGGAAAAGTTTGTAATAGCAGTATGAAGTATTGTAATTAGCAAATAACAGAGAATGAACTCAAATTTTTCAACAAAAAGGATTCCCTCTGTTTATCTGTGTTTCAATTTACTTATGGCTATGAAATCCTCTACAAGATTCCTCTCAATCTTAGAAGTAGATATGCACTATTTTAATCTGTATTTTTATTAGATAATCTTCCATTTTTCTCCACAAAAGACTGACAAAGCGAGACATCTGAAAAATTATTTTATTGAGTAGTGACAAGTCAGGATTCAACTCTTTTTAGGAATTCTTTGACGTGCTTCTTATCTTTTATTAGTTCTTTCCGTGTCTTAAATAGAGAGGTCTTGATATAAATTCCGTTAAATCTCTCTCTGAAGCTGCATTAGCCTTTCTCTATGCGTGTAACTAAAATATGGATGGCAGTCAAAACTGATGATTAAATGCATTTCTTCTATTCTGAACTTAATGTCACAGGGAAGATTTACGACTTATTTCTAGGGGCATGCTATTTAACGTTCTTTTGATCTCTAACCTGAGGGTTTTTTTTTCTTCAGGCTTGTTGCTTCAGCTCGTCAGATTGCAAAGGCCTTGGAAGTTCCACTGGTAAATGATTTGGGATATACAAAAAGATACGTGCGATGCTTACAGGTAATGATCTTGGAATTTCGAGAGATAGACCACTTGCTGACTTTGTAGTCTTTCTACTTCAGTACTTTACTTTTAGGATTTTTAGTTTGTGTCACATACATTTGGACTCAATTTGATGGAATATTCTACTGCTACTGGCGGAATGGAAGATATTGAGTTAAAACAGAAAAGTTCTTCATAAATATTGAGCTAAAAATATGCTTTTGAATGCAGGATTTGCTTGAATAAGTTGCTGAAAGTAAAATTGACATGGATGTTTGCTCATGTCAGAACCAGAAATTAATTATAACTACGAGTCTTATGTTTGTAGTACTGGGTTCTTTTAATTAATATTTCTCTGTTAGCATTCCAAATGTCATTAGTGTTGAAAACATGATAAATTTCACTCTTGAGTTAGTTAATGCTAATTTACCTTGTATTTTTATTGTTAACATTGCAGATATCAGAAGTGGTGAATAGTATGAAAGATCTGATTGACTATAGTCGTGAAACTGGGACTGGTCCAATGGGTAAGCATGGATTTTCTTTGTTGATTCTTTCCACTTTTGTTGTTCCATACCAGAGGCAACTGGCAAGGGGAGATCACTCTGAAGCTCTGTGGATTGCATGGACAAATGCTTTTTATGACTTCGCATAATCTTGTTGACAGAAGAATAATTTTTAGTATCGAAAATCAAGTTTGTAATATGTTCCATTTTATCTCTCAATGAGCACCAGCGAGACCATCAACTAATGCATCTGTAGTGTGATGAAAGTAATGAGATTCATTTGTAGCTGTGCTATTTGGCATGTCAGGTTAAACATGGTTTCTCCTTGTCTGTTTTTTTCTACCTTTGATCCTCTTTTGGCTCATATTGCGTATAAGGATGTTTTTTAATTGCTATTGCATGAATGTCGTTTTTGCTGTTTATTTTTTGCACATCAAGTTGGTATTTTATGACGATAATGGGATTCTATGAGGTCATCCACATATCTTTCCCGATTCTTGGAACACTGGATAGTTTATTTTGTCTTATCGATTGTGCCTTTTATTAATTAATTAATAATTAATTATTTTCTTTTTGCAGAGAGTTTGGCTAAGTTTCCTCGGAGGACAAATCCTTCGCCTGGGTTTCAAGGTCAGCCTCAACAACAAGAGGGTCAGCTACAGCCGCAGCAACAGACAGCAACCGCTGCAAGCAATGGGGTACCAAGTGTTATTAACCCCCTGAATTCTGGGCCAGTAACGTCCTCTGCTAATACCGTTGTTGGACTTCTTCATCAAAACTCAATGAACTCTAGACAACAAAGCCCCATACCTAGTGCAAACAGCCTCTATGGAGGTAATAGCATCCAGATGCCATCTCCGGGTTCTACAAGCAACATCTCACTGCCGCAGCTCACTCCTTCCTTCCAATCTTCCACAGCATCCTCATCAAACAATCCTCGGCAAACTTCACAAGCTAGTCTATCAGGCACTCATGTGAACTCAATCAATTCATCAAATATTCCAATGCAGCAACCGGCTGTTTCTAGTAATGCAGATGCTAATGAATCGCAAAGCTCAGTCCAGAAAATTATAAACGACATGAGGATGTCCTCTCAGATTGGTGGGGATAGTATAATGGGCATGGGGGAAATGGGTGGTGATGTTAAAAATGTTAATGGAATGTTAAATACCAACAACTCTGGTCTGAATGGCAGCAACTTTTTGGTGGGAAATGGAGTGGCCAACCGTCACCCAAATGTAGGTGTTTTAGGATTTGGAAACATCAGCAACGGACTTGGCCAATCTGCCATGGCCAATGGAATTCGAGCAGCGGTGGGGATGACTCGTCAACAGAGCAGGAGTCAGCATCATCAACAAGATTTGGGTAACCAACTGCTTGGTGGTCTTGGGACCGCTAATGGTTTTAATAACCTTCAATTTGATTAGAACAGATACCCCTGAGAACTATTGTGCTATTCTTGTCGCTACCTTGAAGGATAAGCTGTCTGGCAGCATAAAAAGTGCATGGATTCCCATTCCCTTTCATCTGGTTGATGAATCTGGAGTGCATAAGAGAAAAAGATAAATTGTTAATTGGCTTTCATCCCCTCTCTGCAGTACTAATTCCAGAGGAAGAAAAACACAAAGCATATCGTCTCTTATTTATGTTATCCTAATGTTTCTGAATTTGTTCTGACTTGAATTTGAGTGGTTTGGTGACAGCTCTCCCTCTCTGCACTAATTGTTAAAGTGGACACAAGCAAAGAGATGGCTAATGGTAATTGGCTTTGTATGCTCTCTTTCATTATGAATTTGTAACCTATTTTGTGTGCCAACCTCTCCCACCGGCTCCCCTTCCCCAGTTCAGTTTTTTCGAATATGTGAGTCTGTGTAGTTTGGATTGCCTTGAAAGCTGAGTTTATTGTAGATGTTTCCAGAATTGAGCAGAAACGATTTACCATAATTTGATTTCTGTTATTCATCTCTTGTTGGTGAACGGAACCCTTTCCACTTGTTAATTCTTGTTTTCTTGGCAAAAGTAAAGCTACAACCTGTAGCTTTACTTCATATATTCTATACTACATGATGCTTGTCACTATGTTACGGACCCAATTATTATTAGGACTAGATCAAACAGTTCCAGGAGTAGCAAGTCTTATTAAGTGTAGGAAGAGCGAGGGAAATAAAGAAACCATGGCCTTAATAAATGCTGTTGTCGGAGTCACGTATTGGAACAAGAGTATTCTAAAATTCATGTATAACCTCTGTTTTGTCTTTTTTATGATAAACTTTTTGATAAATCTTTCTTCCTGAGTCCGACGGCTTGCGTTTCAATGACGGGTAAGTGTAACCTTTTCTCCCGCTTGGTGTATGTGAAAGAGACTCTTTCTGTCTTAATTATACATCATATGTTTTTTCCCCATATATTAAGAAATTCATTGAAAAAATGAATCATATAGCCAAATGTTTTGTTTTATTCTTATTTTATGAGTGTTTGAACAAGTTTTAATTATATAATTTTTTTGGAAATAATTAATATATTGAATGACAATAAATTTGAATTAAATTTCTCATAATCTAAAAGTATAAGTGGGAGCAAATTTATACTGTAACTCTAAGTGCCAAGTCGAGTGGCAGGTGGAGTTACTAATCTGAAACCAGTAAAAAGCTGTTGTGCCACTTAGTATGCTACACGAAGTGAAGGTAGCAAGTAGTCTCAAGAGTCTTAATATATAAGTTTGGAGAAGGGCAGCCATAGGAATGTAAATGAGCCGAGCCGAGCCGAGCCGAACAGTATCAGGCTCGGGCTCGGCTCGTTAAACTATTTTCTCGGCTCGGGCTCGGCTCGGGCTCGTTACGAGCCTTTGGTTTGAAGCTCGGGCTCGGCTCGTTCGGAAGTTATGAAGCTCGGGCTCGGCTCGTTAATGGCTCGTTTATCTTGTTTAATGAGCCTGGCTCGGGTTCGGCTCGTTAAACAAGCTCGTTTATTTTGTTTAATGAGCCTGGCTCGGGCTCGGCTCGTTAATGGCTTGTTTTTAATATAATTTTTAATTTTTAATTTATTATTATTTATCATACATAATTATTTTAATATTATAACTCATTAATTATCTCAAATTCGAGCTCACGATCTACCTAAACGAGCCGAGCTCGAGCCCGAGCTTGTGAACCACTTAAACGAGCCGAGCTCGAGCTCGAGCTCACGAGCCAGCTAAACGAGCCGAGCTCAATTTTGAGCTCACGAACCTATTATCGAACATGTTCACGAGCTAACGAGCCGAACATCATTAATCTCAAGCTCGGCTCAACAAAATTGTCGAGCCCAAAATAAGGCTCAGGCTCGGCTCGATAAGCTTAACGAACGAGCCCGAACGAGCTTTTTAACGAGCCGAGATCCGAAAAGCTCGCGAACAGTTCGGTTCATTTACATCCCTAGGCAGCCAACAGATATGAGAGAAGTTGCATTCTGATACATTGATGAGAGTTCTTTTATGAGAGATTGACAGAACAATTGAGTGATACAAGAGAATATTTTCTGAGTGAAAATTATGGAGTGAATTCAATAAAATTGTTGTATCGTATCTCTGAATCTTGATCAATAAAAATCTTCGTGGATGTAGGCATTTATTTGGCCAAATCACGTGACATTCTTTTATGTTCATCGTTCTTGTTATATTTGATTCTTCTTATTCTTGTGTGCGATATCACCAACAATATTGCTCTGTTTTTAATTGTTCATATGTATATTGTTCATAAATTCGGCAACAGAAGAAGTGATCAAATCGAATTGGTTCAGGGTTGGTAATTCATCATAGTTGCTTTATTTCTCTACAACCGGCATCGGAGACAGGTTATAAGATAAGTTATATCGGCGATCATGGAGATGAAGGTTGAAATTGGAAGATTTGATGGGAATGGAGATTTTGGTCTTTGATGACGAAGAATGTATGAAAGTTGCAAAAGCACTTAGAGGTCTGGAATGTCTTTTAGAAACAATGCTTGATAATGAAAAATTTTAAATGTTGGAATTGGAATTGAGTTCTACCAGTTGCATCTCGATGACAAAGTCTTGCCTGAAGTCTCCTCTGAAACCACCGTCGTTGGACTCTAGAAGAAACTGGAGTCTTTGTATTTTTAAAGTATCTGAGGGACAAAATCTACATGAGGGTCAAGTTCTTTGGGTTCAAGACGGCGGATTCAAAGTCCATATCAAACAATCTTGATGAATTTAACAAGGTGGTATTTAATTTTGAAAATATTGATATCAAGATTGATGAAGAAAATAAGACAATCATAATGCTTAACTCCCTGCCAAAATCTTATTCGGTCTTTGTAGAACCCGTAAATTAGACTACGTATAAGCCATGCATAATTCTAGTATTTAAATTAAAATGATTTTATTTCATGAGTATTTAAATTCTTGTCTTTAAATTTAATTATTTTATGGAGTAGTTTAATTACTACCTTTTCAGTTAAATAAGTGAGGCCGGACTGGAGTTGGAGTATTGAGATAAAATTTAATATTAAGAAAACATTCTTAGAATTTATTTTAGATAATTAATAACTTAATTTAATGTAAAAGAATGTGTAAGAAATTAATTAAGTAATTCAAATATTTAGCCATGCATGCAAGATAATATTACTCCATGATTAATTTCTTAAGTCACTAAAATATTTAATGGGTAGATAAAACTCTAAATATTTAAAATACAATATTTAACAATATTTTTCCTCCCATTTTTATCAAGATTTCGGCCACTACACATTTGGGTTTAAAAATATTTATCCACTCTCCATTTTAATATCTTTTCTTAATCCTTTCATGGCATAGATAATTCCTTCAACCTTAAATCATCAATAATTATTATTTAAGCAATATTTCACCCCATTTTAAACTCAAAAATTTCGGCCCTCACCTTTCAAAGATTTGAAAGAGTTGACAACCCATTTCCTTGATTCTTTCCTTATCCATTTTGGGAGATAAACCCCTCACCTTTTAATTCCCCAATAAATATTAATTAAGCAATTTTCCTACCCATTTTAACTAAATAAAATCGGCCACCTCTTATTAGGATTTGATATTGATTGCCAACTCACCACCTTGATTCATTTTCCTATTTTTTTACTCGGTAGATAATTCCCTTCTTTTACATCTCTACTAATTAACAATTAAGCAATATTCTCCCATGATTTGGTAGATAAAAAAATCGGTCATCACCTTCAAAATACACCTCAAAATCCCACCATATCATACCATCTCCTATCTAACAAACAACTCAAGGATAGAAAGATTCTTTTCCCTCTCAACTATCCCATTTGATTGATAGACTTTCCTTCATTCCTCCTAACCATTTTCCCCCTCCTTATCACCGAAATTCAGTCCCCTTCAGTAGAGAAAAACCGTGAGAATTAGTGAAGAATAAGAGAGGAAAATCGAGTAGAAACAAGGAAGTAAAGAGCACTCCGTCTCCTCCACGCCGCGTCGTTGTGTTTTTTGTTTTTCTTTCAAAACAAAACAAGACATGTATATGTTTTTATTCACTCTTCAATTAAGCCATATAGGTATTTTTAAACATAGCATGTACATGATTTTATTGCAAGAAAACCGAAATTTGTTCAAGTCATTTTCGAAAATTGTGTGCAGACTTTTTCGGGTTCCTTGTACACTCCTCACGGTTTCGGCTGTTTTGATGGTTTCAGGTGGGTGGCTCGACCCTAGGCTCCCAAGGCTGCTCCTAGACACGTACTAGGGTGTGTCAAGACCATGTTGGTCCATTAGTTCAAACCCCATGCATGCTGGAAATCAGAAATGACAGCAACTCTTCCCTAGTGTCACAATGAGTCTCGAATTCTTCAGTTTTCTGTCAAGGGTGATGTTTCTGATCTTGGCTGCCCTACGGGCTATAGCCATGGTTAGAGCATCTCCTTGTTATGTCTAAGAAGAGACCAAGTTTGCCTTTCAAGGCTTGGTCCATGGATGCATCGGTTTTTAAACAAAACAAGACAAACCCCCTTCGATCCCTTCATTTGCTGCAGGTGTATGTTTCGAATCCTAGGGGTGGTATGGATCTTGGTTGGCTTTTCAGCCCTTAGCCATGTTTCATACCATACCTATTGATGTCTAGATCATGCCACGGTCAATTAAATGGCCACTAGAATGGTCCGTGACATCAAGAACAAGCGAGACACCCCACGCGTGCTTATGCGTTCTCGGGTGGGAGCGTCGAGTTGTTTCTGGTATTGCTTGGATTGTGGTTGGCCTAGGGCCATTAGCCATGGTTCAAGCCATGCCTTAGGGTGTTGGTAAGAGGCTCTGGTCAGTGGTTCGAGCCCCAATGGCCATTAGCCTCGAAAACGACGCAAGGAAACGAAAGCGCTGTTGCGGTATTTTTGGACAGCAAGTTGGTGCTTCGGTTCAGAGGCTCGTTTGAGTTCTTGGTTGGCTTTTAGCCTATGGCCTTGGACTGGACAGTACCTCATCATGTTAGGAAGGTCATGTTTTTGGCCGTTCGTGATTCGGTTAAGATTAGAGGTCGTACGAGAATTTACGGTGCAATGTGCCAAAGTGACTCTCGAAAGAGCGTTTCATGTTTTGGCCTCCATTCCACACAATTTCGAGTACTGTGATTTTAGGAACATTATTTCATCATTTTAGGTGTATTTTAATCATGACTAAATGATGGTTCGGTGTTGGTTCGGGTTGACACGGAGTCATGATTAAATACTAAGTCATTGGGTGTAATTGTCTCGTTTTTGGATTCAATTACAAAGTTTGGTCAAGTTAAATCATTTGCATATTTTTTTATGTTAGATTTAAGTCGCAGCGAGCCTGGGAGCGATCCAACCCATTAGGTAAAATTAATACAGGATATTTAATTACGCTATTTAATTATATTACGTGCATAAAATATTCATTTTTGAGATTCATGCGGTATTGCTGGTGGCCACTTCACTGTCATGGTATTATTACTTCACCCGGTGGTCACTTACCGGTTCAGTTTAGTTCATCCCGGTGGTCACTTACCGGTCCCATCCAGTATACTGTGGCATTAGTCTGGTCAGACGATTATTACTTCACCCAGTGGTCACTTACCGGTCAGTTCAGTTTAGTGCAGTTCATGGGGCCACTTGCGTAGAACATAATCTCAGCAAAATTATGACATGCTATTTATTACAGAGCTCTATTGAGCAAACAATTCACTTATAATTTCCAGTTCAGTTATGCACGTATTTATAATTATCCATGATACGATTTTCAGTTCAGTTATGCACGTATTATAATTACTCCTGTCACGATATTTTCACGTTATTCCAGACTCATGATATGTTATTTTTATTTCGCATACAAAATTTTATTACTTTTTAATTACGATATATGCATGCTGAGTCTTTAGACTCACTAGACTTGATTGTTGTAGGTACTGACGAGATCGAGACCGAGGGCGGGGACCAGTGAGCTAGCTTGGGTCGGCAGTTGTGGAACCCAAGGACCTCATTTTCATAATTTACTATTTTAGGACTCAAACATTTTTCTCGTTGTTGGATTATTTTAAATTATTATTTTGCAAACAAACATTTACTTCCGCTGCTACTTTGAACATTAAACTTTATTTATCAGTTTATTTATGAATGAGACATTTTAAAGAGAAAATTTTTAAATTTTCCGCAAATTTTCAAACACGAATCCAGAGGCCATTATAGTCTTCGTCGACACTATGAAATATTCAAGGGAATCTTTGACTTTAGATTATGTACGGAAGACCTTAAAATCAAAAGAAGCAGATGATAAGTGTGAAGTTGAATCAATTTGGTGACAATCTTAATGTAAGGATAAGATTTCTTAAGAAATAATCTCTCCCGAAGAACATAAGTAGATTTGCATCAAGAACTACGAAAGGAAAGTGTTTTCACTGCTAAAAACCAGGTCACTTCAGGAGAGTCTGCTCAGATAGGAAAAAACCAAAAGAAAAATGGAAAGACCAGGGGTGAAGCTCCATTGGTTGATGAAAGATATGACAGTGCAGAGGTACTATACACTTGTCTACTTCAGCATAACCACGGTTGGATTCTTGACCGTGGATGCACCTTCCATGTAAGTCCAAACAAGAGTGGCTTCGAATCATTTGAAGAAGTGAATGGTGGACATGTACTTCTAGTTCTAGGAAATAATAAGTCCTGTAAAGTACTGGGAATTGACACCATAAGATTGAAGATGTATGAAAGAATAGAAAGGATACCACATGATGTGAGATATGTACTTGAATTAAAAAAGAATTTAATCTCACTTGGAGCATTGGATTAATTTGGACACTCCTTCAAAGCTGAACATGTGAAGTTGACTGTCTCTAAGGGATCTCTTAGTGTACTGTTAATAACAAATGGCATGTATGTGTTATCTGGTAAGACTATAATTTGTTCTACATCTTTGGCTGAGCATGAAATGATTACATGACTCTATGGCATTTAAGGTTAGGGCATGTGAGTGAGAGAGGTCTCATAGAACTACACACAAAAGGTTTGCTAGGAAGAACCAAGTATCAGTTTTGGACTTCTGTGAGAATTGTGTAAAGGGGAAGGTTAACAGAGTGAGCTTCAAAAGAGGGCTTCATGTCACAAAAATACCTTTAGAATACATTCATTCGGACCTATGGAGACCAACAAAAGAAGTATCTAATAGAGGAGGAAGGTATTTCATGACATTCATTGATGGCTACACAATAAAAGTTTGGGTAGTCATTCTAAAACAAAAAAATGAAGCACTACCAGTACCCATTGGACAGAGAGTAATAAGCTCAAAATGGATCTATAAGAGGAAGACATTCCTGGTATTGAACAACCAAGATATAAAGCCAGATTAGTGGCAAGAAGTTTCTCTCAAGTTGAAGGAATAGATTTCCACGAAATCTTCTCCCAGTTGTTAAACATAGGCCCATAAAAGTACTATTGTCAATAGTTAGAAATCAAAACCTCGAGCTTGAACAGTTAGATGTTAAAACCATATTCTTAGATGGGAAGTTGGATGAATGCATTTACATTAAGCAACCCGAAGGGTTTGAGGTCAAGGGCAAAACTGATCAAGCATGCTTGTTATAAAGGTCCTTGTATGGCTTTAAAAAGCACCTAGGCAGTGGTATATTAGATTTGATGAGCTAATGATCGAACAAAAATTCAAAAGAAGCCAATATCGATGTGTTTACTTGAAATAGTGTGCAAATAAGAATATGATCTACTTGTTCCTTTATGTTGATGATACGTCAAGCAGTGAGTTGACAGAAATCAAGAAACTCAAGCAAGAGCTCAACAAGGAATTCGAAATGAAAGATCTTGGGCAAGCAAGAAAGACTCTTGGAATGGAAATCATGAGAAATAGAGATAAAAGAGAACTTATGCTTACACAAAAAGGACACATACAGAAGGCACTTGAGAGGTTTGGAATGACTAAATGAAAACAAGTATTAGGATCTATTGCATAACATTTTAAACTCTCAAATACACAAACACGTCAAACAGAAGAAGTTAAGGACTACATGAGTACAATTTCATATGCCAGTGGGGTGGGAAGCCTCATGTATTCTATGGTTTGTACAAGGTCTGACCTATCATATGTTGTAAGCCTGGTAAGTCATTCTATGGCAGCCCATGGAGTGGAACTGCAAGGCTCATTGGTTTATTCTTTTTGGGTCCTGCAATTACAATCAACATGATAACCAATGGAACCCTTACTGATAGAACTCTCCACTAATACTCAATTGGTACCAAGTCTCTTTAATCCAAGTACTTGTCCTAGAGATCTTGGGTTTGGACTTGGGAAAGTACGTACTCCACTGTCGGGGGTGGAGAGTTCTATGAGTAAAGGCCCATGACATACCTCTTTTGGGTCCTGCAATTACAATCCATATGATAGCCCACGAAGCCCTCGCTCACAGAACCCTCCATCCCTAGTAGTAGAGTACGTGTCTTCCCAAGTCTGGAATCCAAGACCTCTAGGAAAAATATTTGGATTAAAGAGACTTGGTACCAATTGAGCTAGTTGTGATTGCAGAACCCAAAAAAGGTAGCCTCATGTGCCTTATAGGAACATTGGAAGGCACTCAAGTTGATTATCAGATACCTAAATGGAATCCTGGATGTACATTGAAATTTGAAAGTTCAGTGATAATGTTAATGCTTTGATTGGTTTTGTAGACTCTGATTATGTTGGCTGCATTGAAATTAGAAAATCTTTTGACTGGGTAAATATTTGCAATGTATGGAACTGCTTAAGATGGAAGGCTATGCTTCAACCGGTTGTGGCTTTATCAACCACAAAAGCAGAATACATTTGAAGTACTGAGGTTGTCAAAGGGGCCACGTGGATGAAGGGCTTCATAAATGTAATGTTCAAAAATCCGTTTACGTAAACCGCATGCATGAAAATTATTAAATTGCTAAATTATTTTAATTAAATGATTTTGAATGTATGAATGATATATTTTGAATGTATATATTATTAATTGTGTAGTTTTGCTTGATTTCATAATTAAAGATTTTCTGGCGAATATCGTTGGTTGGCTGGGGACAGAGGACCGGAGATGATTAAGATGTTAAAGATTTAAAAGTTAAATTTTATTTTTAGTTAATAAACTATTTATTTTAAATAATTTAAGAATTTTAGTATCTTTGGAGTCAAATTTAAATTAATTAGTTGGAACAAGGAGTTTATGTAATTTGTATGAGATTTCGGAAATAGGTGTTTTAAATCTTTTAATTTGATGCCTAATAATTTTATTAATTTTATGGACTTAATTAATTATTTAAAAGCAAGGGTTAATTTAGTCTATTAATTAATTATTCGGAAAAGCCTTTTTATTTTTTAATAAAACCCTAAACTAAGCACGCAGGCGCGCACACACCTAAAACACCTAGCACACACACACACACACACTAAAGTTACGTACAACGGCCTCACATCTTGTTCTTCCTAAGGGGTTATTCGATTTTTTCTCTCCCTTGTTCTTTCTTGTTATTCCTTCCAGAAACGGACACTCGACTTCCTTGCACCTTAAATTAGATTTCCAGTCGGTTTTGTCGAGAAAAATAGGTAGAAATCGTCCTGCGTTCGTCATCAACGATCCACTGCACCGGTATTCGTATTTCAAGCGTTTTAAACGCAAAGGCACATTTTAAATCTTTTTTTTGCACCATTAAAACTATAGTATGCATGTTTAATGATTTATTGCATGAATAACGCATATGGTTTTGGTTTTATAAAGTTACAATGCATTATACATCGTATCGACATTTTAACGAATGTTTTGGACGGTTATTGATGCAAAGGAACATTGATGCCATAAGGGACGCTTGGGGAGGATGTTTAGATGTTATATGCATGGTTTTACAGGGTCTTAGTCGTCTGGAAGTTGAGCCAAAAAGCTGGGAGGAAGACCACAGTAGATGCACACATGCGTGTTGTCTAGAGGCTGTGCAGATTCTGTCTTTCGAGCTTCTTCTTCGGGTCACGATTTGGCCAACGTTTCGTGACTGGAGAGGGGCTGAATGGGGGCTTGGTATAGGGTTTGACGAGTGCCTAAGGTAGTAGTTAAGGGCTGGAGTCGTGAGAGCTACGTGAGGCACCAGGGATTTTGCGCAAAGGCTTGGGGGCGCATGTGCTGGTTGCGGGGCTTGGCAGCGACTTAGACTAGTGGGCAGAGACTTCATAAAATAGTGAGAGATTGGTGGTCTTGTTCCAGGGGCTAGTATGTGTTTTAGGAAGGTGTTTAGGGCTTGGTTGTGTCCGAGTTCGAGCCGGGAGGAGTTAGAGCGAAGGATATACGCGTACGGGTCGAAACGAGGCTTATGGGATGTCTTAGAGAGGATTCGGCTAGAGGTCAAAAGTATAACATCGAGGAATTTAAAGTTCAGAGGTTTTTGGCAATGTTCCGAGCAAATTCGATAACTCGAAAAATACATTTTTGAGTCGTATTTAAAGTTTAT
This sequence comes from Primulina huaijiensis, assembly GCF_012295235.1. NCBI lineage: Eukaryota > Viridiplantae > Streptophyta > Magnoliopsida > Lamiales > Gesneriaceae > Primulina > Primulina huaijiensis. The sequence continues at coordinate 18,448,386 of NC_133323.1, forward strand.
GATTTTATAACGTATTTTCGATGTATGAAAGGTTTATGAGGAGAAAATGTTTTTAATTATGTTTAAAATGTCGAGGCATGCTTATTTTATGATTTTTGGGGAAATGGTATTTTATATAATGAAAGAAAAAGAAAATATTTTGAAGGATGTGATTTGAATATGACACAAATGATGTGTGAGGGATCAGTCATAAAAAGGTCAGTAAACTTACTTTATTTTATAGGCTACAGCCCAGTGACAAGAGTTGCTGACGCCCCGCTACCAGGTACCATGATTTATAGATTGATCAATCGAACAGATGATAAAAGGATAAAAGATAGTGGATAGTCACTTTCAATTATCAAACTTCACCCAAAAAATGATTTTAGGATATAGCTTGAGGAAAATGCTAGATGATGTTGAGGATTTTACATGATGTATGAAATTGTCTATGTTGTGATTTCAAAGTCAAGTGCATTCTAGTAAAATTATTTTTTATAAGTGCTTGTGACTGTATATTTATTATTTTCTATCATAGTTTGGACGTGATGAATCATTAGACTAACTAGGTTTGAATGATTGCAGGTGAGGATAATGATGAGGTTGGAGGCTTCGACTCTTGAACGGACTAGGCTGGACTGTACACACACGAAGACCTCTTGTTTCCAATTGTTTTAAAGGACTGAATGAAAGTTGATTTCTATTTGGAGGAGTTTTAAATACTTGTTTAATGGTTGTTTGAGTAATTTTTTTTGAAGACTTCGAAATTTATTTGTATATGGTATCAAACTAACATTTTATTTAGCATTTTACCTAATTGAAGTTTTAATTAATTATTTTCGGTGAATAGTGGCTACATGAATAATAATTTTTGTGAATAGTAAAAAAAATTCTAGTATTATTTAATTAATTATTTTCGGTGAATAGTGGCATTTTAGACGTTACAATTTTTGAAAACTTTCCTAAACGAAATAATTTACCTACACTATAATGGGCCTAATGGGCATATAATACTAAGGTTATTGGGCCTAGCTTTCTGTCTAATTACTTATATCATAGAGTTTCCAAACCTTAAAACAATTCAAACCACACGCCTCAAGCTCTAGAAGAGTCCTAGGTTTTTTCTGTCCAAACACACAGCCACACACACCCCAAATTTTCAAGGCTATTCACGTGAGTTCGAAGAATAAAAATGCAGCAAGGTCTCCCCGTCTCTCCGCCACCGTTCTTCGCGTCTAGAAATATTTTCATGTGTGTTTAGCACGCCTAAATCTTTTCATACCATTTTATGTGTATTTATACATGTTTTCATGAAAAATACAATACTCTTTCATTTATTTTCGTTTTTATGAATCATACATGGAAAATCATGGTTTTTCTTGCATAATTCTTCATGTATTTGATGCACAAAGGGGCTATTATGGTAGGGCCATTAGAAAGGATGAATTTCAGAAGGTTTAGGAGCCCTAGATGGGCTGTATAAGGGTTGGACTGTGAAGGGAAAAAGATGAAAGACAATTGGGATCATGGATAGCTAGGGTACGATTTTGGGAGGATAAAGGGCGAGGCCACGTGGGGTGCTTTCCAGGCGAGGTTCTGGGCTTGTGAGGATCCTAACATCGAGCCATGGTGGTCCACGCAAGGCTGGAGTGGCTAGGAGGGGAAGGCGCATGGCTAGGGCACAACCTAGCCGTGGTCGTGCGCTTTTGGGAAGGACCATTCACGTTCTCGTGCATGGGCTGTAGAGGCTGGACAAAAAAAGCTCCTAGGGGTTCGGTCTAGGTCTTATGAGGGTTGGTTAGGATCTGGTCCACTCAGTTAGGGTCTAGGGTCGAAGGAATTTACGGTTAGTTTAGGTTATGTTTTTCAAAATATGGGCAGGAATTTCCAGCCAAGTTCTAGGCTTTTCCGAGGGTTCTAAATAGCTTGATTTGGGATGAAAAAGGGTTGGCTAGGTGTTAATAAGCTATGGTTTAAGTTTGGTTAAGTTTTTTTTCAAATTGATTCAGGTTAAAACCGAGACGTAGGTTTAAGTTTTAAAACGAATTGCGAATTGAGTCGAGGAGCTTAATTTTACGTCTAAGAAATATTTATAAATATATTTTAAGGAGTTATGTTAAATTTGGATGGATTCGGGACGTCATTTTAATGTCTAAGAGTAAATTGGGAAAGTTAGGGTTCCAAGGGCAAAACAGTCATTTTGCACCTGAAAAATGTTAGATGTCCTGAAAGTGCCCTGAATACTGTAATGAACACTAAAATGTTTATTTTGAAAGGTTATGTGATTTCATGACGAAAAACTATAATACTAAAATATGTGTTACATGCTTGGTTTAAAAGAAAAATAATATCTATAGAAATTTTTTATAAGTGATGGATATAATGAAAGGTTTTGAAGGAGGTGAATTGATTGTGACTAACATGAATACGAATACGAATATGAAAGAATATGATAACATGTAAGGCGAAGGCTCAGTTATTGGGTAAGAGTGTCGCTGATGTCCCCACCGCTTGGTACCATGGTAATACGTAAGATTGATCAATTGACCAACAGCTGATACGAAAGTTACAATTAATGATTTGAATTCAATAAACTGGAAACGTATATGTATATGATGAAAGAAAAGGTATATGATGAAAGGTAATGATTTAAAGTTTATGCATATTCATGAAAAGCTATTTTATTAAAAGTAATTTTCAATGTTGCATGTGTATGTATACGTACTACTTGTTATCACGGTTACGGTTTGCTGAGTCATTAGACTCACTAGGTGTGAATGATACAGGCGAAAATGTTTATGATGATATTGGAGGACTTGATGGTTGATCTGGCTGGACTTATGGTGCACATAACCCGAGAACTGATGCTAGTTTTTCCGCATTATGATGATTTTACAGATTATTTTTACATAATAGTCAATAAAACTCAAGCCACAAGTTGGCTCATCGGACACCTACTCTAACATGGATATGGTTATGCTAGCTATGCTCCAATTCATTTCAAGGAGATGCCTTACTAGATCATATAGAACTATTGGGCGTGGGCGAGGATGGATGTTACAAAATCGGGTCTTAATGTTTGTGGGGTGTAGACAATGGTTTGAACTGCAAGTGTAGCCCATACTACATCAAATGAAGTTGTGAAATGATTAGTATTATTGAAGTAGTTGTGTATATAATTAGACTGCATGTATGTATCATCCAAGGGAAGGTAAACTGGCATTTACTTTTTTTTTTAAATGAACTGATTCATTGAAAAAGGTAAAAATGTAGCAGTACAGATACACTGAGCACTCCCAGGAGATAGTATACCAACATACAATACATAACCGCCTACTTAATTTTCTTAAGAAAATATATCAATCATATTCGGTACACATCTGTAGGTGTGAATCTGGATTTTCCTAATGGTATCTTCAATCTTCGGTTTTTCTCCCTCAAAAATCACTCGATTCCTTAAGTTCCAAACATTGTATACCGTGGCTGCAAGGGCTGTGACTCTCATTTTGTCTAAAGTAGACTTCCCTCTGTACGTTTCTCTAAACGCTTTGAGGATAGAGGTTGGCGTGGCATGTTCTTCTTCATATCTAACCAATGTCGAACCCCATCCCAGATTGTCTTTGAAATACGGCATTTGAAGAAAAGATGTGAGTTTGATTCATCAACTTCATTGCACATCATACATATCTTGTCTTCCACAAATCCCATTCGGTCACGCGTTAGAAGTTTTTGATGGGCTAGCAACCATAAAATGATACGGTGCTTTGGCAAGATGCAATGACGAGACAAGATGATCTTCCAAGGCCACTTCCCTTTAGATTGCACGAAGTATTCATATGCCCTAGACATACTATGATGTGAAGCAAACCAATAACAGATTTTATGTTGGGCTATTTCCTTTGTACCGAAACCACCTATGAGCAAGTCACGGAGATGGAGCAGTTTTTTGAGTAGTGGCGAGTCTTGTTTATGCACCTCCCAACTCCAAATGTCACTTGAACTGCGATAGAAGTGTTGAACCCATTTAATCCAGAGGCTATCTTTCTTGAGGTGGATTTTCCACAGCGTTTGTCCAAGTAAAGCTTTGTTCCACGCCTTGAGATCCTTAAGACCCAATCCTCCATCATCCAAAGGTTTGCAAACTGAAGCCCATGCAATAAGCGGGTGCTTTGTTGGCCAAACAAACTTCCGGCAAATTGATTGAATTGAGTCAATCACACAGGACGGAACATGTAGTATGGATAGCCAGAAACATTCCACTCCTTGAACCACTGATCGAATTAGTTCTATTTTCCCTGCATAAGATAAAGAGTTCCTGGGCCAAGCATTAATTCTCCTCGCAATGGTGTCAACAAGAATGCTATAATCTGCTGCTTTGAGTCGTGCACCCGCCAATGGTACCCCTAAATATCTGAATGGCAACGACCCATCAGCAAAGCCAGTTATCATCAATATCTCTTTCCTCACGCTATCAGCCATACTAATTGTATAAATATTGGATTTTAGTGCATTAATTCTGAGGCCAGCCATATCCCCAAACTGATCCAAGCAATGCATGATCATAGAGACACTAGACACGTCACCATGAGATAATAACAGCAAGTCATCAGCATATGCCAAGTGCGTGATATTGACGGCAGCACATTTCGGGTGGAACCTGAAAGGGGGAGTTCTAGACATACGGTGAAATGATCTTGATAAAACCTCGAGGCACAAAGTGAACAACAATGGTGACAATGGGTCTCCCTGTCTCAACCCACGTTTACCCTCAAAAAAACCATACCTCTGACCATTTACAACAATCGAGTATGATGTGGTAGTGACACACTCCATAATCCACTTAATGAAGAATGTAGGGAAGTTAAGAGAGGAAAGTACCTCCCGCAGGAAGTCCCAATCAACTGTGTCATATGCTTTGCGTAAATCAACTTTCAACATGCAACAAGGATTTCCTCTTTTCCTAGCATACTTCCTCAGTAGTTCTTGTGCAAGGTGGATATTGTCCACAATTGATCGATCTTTAATGAAAGCTGTTTGGGCGTCATCAACAATTTCTCCCATAAAAGCAGTCAACTTATTGACAAGAATTTTGGAAATAATTTTGTAAAATACCGTACAACAGGAGATTGGGCGGTAATCATTAACCGTTGATGCATTTGATGTCTTGGGCACTAGCGCGATAGTAGCATGGTTCCACTGTTGTAGCATTCTTCCTTTTTGAAAAAATTCAAACACTGCTGCACATACGTCAGATTTGATAATGTTCCAAGCACTTTTGAAGAACAGTGCTCCAAATCCATTCGGCCCAGGGGCTTTGTCATTGTCGATATCAAGCAATGCTCTATCAATCTCATCAACCGTAACCATCTTAGTGAATGAGTTCCAATCCCTTTCCTTGACACACGGTCCTTGTCGAAACAGATCATGGTCAATTGGAGCTGTACTTAATTCTTTACCCAATAGATCAGAGTAAAAATGAATAAAACATTGACCTATTTCCTTCAAATCAGTAACAATATTACCCTCGCTATTTTTGATGGCCAAGATAGCATTTCTTTTGTTGTTTCTCTTGATCAAATCATGGAAGAACTTAGTACACCTATCTCCCTGTTTCAAGTAGTTGATCTTTGTCTTTTGAGCGATGAATAATCTTTCAGCCTCCATGACAATTTCAGTTTTCCGCTTTAATTGTTTATATTCATCTAGTATAGTACCTGTGTGAAGCATGTTCCTTTGCAACTCATCTAATCTCTTCTTAGCAGCAGCTGCACGAGAAGAAATGTTGCCAAAGTGTTGTCTATTGAGCGTCTGCAATGGTTTTTTCAAACCTTTGAAGAGCTGCTTAAGCCGATATTGACAAGTGCCATATCCCTCAAATTTCCACCGGTCTAAAACCAAATCCAAAAACTTTTCGCTCAATGTACACATGTTGAAAAACTTGAAGGCCTTTGGTTTCTGCTTTTGATCCTCGAGTAATGATACTATAGAGACAGTGTGATCCGACCGACAACCCGGGGCTTGAAATTCAGTATGTCCATTTAGATTCGAAGACAGCCATGCCTGATTAACCAAGACACGATCCAGCTTGCTGCACACCTTGGGGCTCATCCACGTGTAGAAGCAACCCGAGAATTTTAAATCCAACAAGTCTAATATAGCCACACAATCCACAAAATCTTTGGTTTCATAGTTCTTCACTTTCAAACCCCCTTGCTTCTCATCCGGTGTTAACACATTATTGAAATCACCCAATAGAATCCAAGGTGAAGAGCAATTTGCACCAAATCGTATCAGATCATTCCACAGCAATCTCCTTTTCACAATCGTGTTAAAACCATAAATAAACGAGATACAAATTCTTTTTGTGTCATTAAACATTTAACTCGTGCATGCAGTACTTGATCTGTCAAACATATGGTAGTAAGATCCACCCGAGTAAGATTCCACAGTACAAAAATTCGGCCTTTGTTGCTCATGTCAAAGTTATGAGTAGCTTTCATACCTGGAAATCGAATACGCAAAAGATTCTGGAGGGCTTTATCATCAAACTTAGATTCAAGAATACCAATAACATCAATATGTTGCGTGCCCACAAGAGTTTGGACACCCCTTCGCTTTAGAGATTTGTGAAAACCTCTAATGTTCCAACATGCTAGCTTCATTGAGAACTGGAGGCAATTTCGGGTTGCCGCCCCTTCTTTTGGTTCCCAAAATGTATTCCTGAACTACCATCATTCGGCATATACTCAGTATCACACGAACTCGAATCTTCCATGCCTTAAAAGAACACTGCCCGTTGTTTTATAGCTGTTTTTTGCTCTGCATTCGATTTCTTATTATTTTGTTTTTTCTTATTCTTCTTGTTTTCCTTCTTATTGGACACCACTTCAAATCCATCATTATCAGCTGGTGAAAGACTGGAAGTAGCAGGTACCGTTTCATTAGCATTAGTCATAGGCTTCTTTCCCTTATCATTATTAGTAATCACCTCTGTGGTTGGGGGATCATGAACTGGACTTTCGGCCTTCCTGTCATTGGGTTCAGTGATGTTTCCTTCTCTCATACAATTAGGAGAAGCACTTTTGTTCAATTTACTGTTGGTACCTACAGATTGCGAGGGGTGTCTTGGAGGAGCATGTTTATAGCTCATGCCCACTCTCGAGCGTCCCCTAGATGAGCTTGTTTTCCACGCAATGCTTCTAGATCTGTTGCGTTTGTTGGTATTTGCCACACCATTTTCAGTATCTGCACCGTCTGTTACCAAAACATTCATTTTCTTGATACACTTACTCACATTATGTCCAGTCCGATGACAGTTCTCACATATTGGGATGTCGTGTTCATATTGAAATGTAATATTGATATCCCCAATTGGTAGCTCGACTTGTACCTCCGTGATCTTGGGTTTTGAAGTTTTTATCTCTACCAACACTCTTGCATATTTGATTCTCTTCCTGTCATGAGTAAGCATATCCATATGGATAGGATTGCCTACTTTCAACACTAGTTTTCTCAAAACGTTGTGATTCCAACAATCCGGTGGAAGTCCATGAATTTGAACCCACGAAGGGATTGAGTTCATTTCTTCCTCCCTGAAACGAAAGCACCTTGGCATTTCTTTGAGGAATAAGTGAAACCCAAATACCATATACAGACCGCCATTTAGTTCACGTTCTTTCGCTTCTTCATTTGGGAAGGTGAAAACAATCCATCCACTATCATGCGTTTGGAAATGTATTTCCTTTCCCCATCTTCGTACCAAATCAAATAAAGCCGCAGTAGGTGTTTTCCCATTCAGAACATATCCTAGCAGACAAATCCCATAAGTTTTCTCAACCGAGTCAATGTCTTCTTCTCCAAATTTAAGCTTGGTTGAACCTGTATCCACAAATTCTAATTTGTAATTGCTGTTAGCCATTCTGTTGTTCTTGAACAGACTTGCATATGATGCCCGAGTTCTCCTATTGTCCAAACCATGATTGCTCTTATGAGAGTTGTTAAGTGTTTGGTCCATAGTAGGTGCAGAATTTGGTGCCAATCGATCAGCACAGTTACTATTGTTACCCTGCAAGTTCTGATTCTCGTTCGTCTGCTCAAGATTCATGCTTATAACAGTAGCAGAGGTATTCGGTTGCACCTCCGTAGCAACTTGTTCAATACCCACGGTGCTCATTGTGGCAATGTCACAAACACTTAGACTGCAGAAACCAGGTCTTTGCACTTTCAATAACCGAGATGAGATCGATATCCAGCAATCAGAAAATACAGGCAATTGAAATGGTAATTAGTGTAAAGCAAGGAACGATCAGCAAATCAGTAGCTAAGACGAAAACTCACGTACTCGAAATCCAGCGTAAAAGCGCGCCAATCCTTGCATTGTAGTGAGAAAGGAGAGTTTCTCTCTCTAAGTGGCCATGCGCTCCAGTGTGTCCTGGCATTTACTTGTTTGTATGGATGTATGTACACATATTGCATTGGACTTTTAGGATTACATTTTCTTTGGAGATTATTTATGTTTTCATGATTCTCCACTCTTTAAATTAGGAAATATATATTTTTTATTTTAGTTTATGGAAGGTTTTTTNACACAAGTTTTAAAACGAATTTATTTTTTTTTTTATTTTAATAAAGAATGATCTATTCACGTGAAAAATAATTTATTTTTCACTTCAAAAAATTATCATCTAAATTGTACTCAAATGAACAAATTTAATCTCTTCACTAAATGAATTGAGACCCTAACGATAAATACTATATTATATTAAAAAAAATTAACATACAAAAACAAATGTCCAGTGAGTTTAAATAAAAAATTATTTATTCGAAAAGTGTCATTAAATTATTATACTTGTGTTGATATTTTGTGCAGGATGACTAGAGCGAGATAATTTAAAATTCTAATGTTCAAGACTACTTAAGGTATGTTTATTAAAAAAAAAATTGTATGATGATAACAAAAAAATTAAGAAAAACAACCAAGAATTAAATTGAATGCGTAAGGATTATGTTAAAAGAAAAAAAAAAGAAGTAAGCATTGTTATTGATAGAAATATTTTGGTATAACAACTAAAATTGAGGTGTTGATATTTTTACAACATCTGAGGTTGATTTCATCCTCCATGTAGGGACACTACTCCCATTATAAAATCAAGGACTCAAATTTAACCACACATACATGGAGTCCACTAATTTTTTTAAAATCACATATCTGTGTGAATCTTATCCATCCAAACCATGTGGAGGTAGTGCCCTCACATGTAGCATCGAAGCTACCAACATGTGCAACGCACGTCTAAATTCTAATAAATGAAGCCAAGTAAATCAAATTAAAAGGCATAGAAAATGAATTGGGACAACAACAACAACAATATGTCTATTACATTTTCAAAAATAGCATTAAGACCAACCATACTAGACAGGGGCAGAAGTAAAGTTTCCCACATTTAGGCAGGCACACTAAATTCCCACACGGCTTAAAAAAGGTATTAAAAAAATAAAAAACTTGCTTAACATTATTACAATGAAAATTGTAATCATGAAAACAAAAGGGGCCTGAAAGGAGGGGGTTGTTGATCAAAGTGATTACATGGATGAAAACAAGTATAAAACATATATAAATCCGAATCTGAAATTCCTACCTCTTCGTTTGTCCTTATAGCACCTGTCCGTCGGCCGAATGTATTCGTAACTCAAACAAAAAATCGCAATGAATGTCTAATTATCTCTGTGTAGGAGAACAACGCAAGCCAGATGCATCGGATCCAACCACGGAAAGGTCACAAACGGTGCAAAGCTGACCTTCCTGAGATGGGACAAAGTGTGTGCTGCAGTAGGGGCAAGTTACGTCTCTCTGCCCTCGGAATATGGGGACGTACGTGGCTCCACACAACAAAAATGGGTTTCTGAAATCATATTTCAACTGTGTAGCATCTGTCATATTCCTTCCGGCAGCCTGCAGAACCTGTCGAGCGGTTCGGGCTTGATTTTCATTACTTGGGTTGGTTTCCAGAAGTCGATTGGCAAAGTTGGCAGCAGTGCTCAGATTTTGGGCCTTGTAGCAAACAGTCATGGCATTCAATAATGCGAGTCGAGTGTGAGGAAGCTGGAGGTTGCAGTGGGTGAAATAGGCAGCAAGTTCCTGCTGACGAACTGGGTTGTCCTTCAATTCCCTCCTCTGAAGCTCCATCTTCAGACCCAAAACATACTCCTTTACTATGACAATCAACTCCTTAACTTCGTCCACTTCTCTACGCGTTTCAACCACAATCAGTGGGATTGCATGAAGAATAGATTGGAAAACTCTAAGAGCTTCGGAAAACTTTCCAGCAGTCGTAGACCTGTAACCAGCCTTGAGCTTCTCATCTAATTGAGAGAAATTAAACACAAGCGCAGGGGGGGACCGCACATTGGGACTCGCTGACTCGTTCCAACCCCTTTCCACTGCCACTGATATCACCGGGGCCGAGGAGAAGGCCCGTAGGTAAGTGTGACTGCCCATGTGAATGTCAATGAAAAGAGACTTCAAAGGAGAGAAATTCTTTATCCCTAACTGACGGCTCAATAGGCGCATTGCTGTGTCAAAATCTCCAGCAGCAACATGTTCAGCGGCGAGAGACGATCTTTGAACCCAAATCTGGCTTACGGGCATACCAGGGGTCGGCGTAACAAATACAGAAGAACGTGTTTGTGGAGCTGTCCTTGGAGTGTCAGCATCAAGGGGCAGATCCAAGTCCTCCAGACCCCATCCTCCTTCTTCATTCTCCTCCTGATCATTCTCATCCTCTAGCAATGCCTTAATGTCCCCATTCTGCATATTGTTCACCTCACCGATATCCAAGCCCTCGCCCCAATAAGCATCTGCAGCCTCTTCATAATCCTCATGTCCGTCTCTGACAGTATCATCAAGGCCACCTTCAAAAATCCCTTTACTGACCATTAACAATGGCCAATCGCCAGCACATAAGACCGGATTTGGGGGTGTTAATAGGTTAGCTTTCTTCCCGGGTAAAGAAGGAACATTATCCCCAAGTTCCCCAGCTATACGCTTGGCAATGTCATTGAGCCCATGGACTTTCGCTGTGACGTAGGCAAGAGGCAGATGACCTGCATTTTCCAGAATCTTAACTCTCTCCTGGACATCACCAAGATACAGTGCATCGTGGAACTGGCCCATAACATCGTTCTTGACCTCAGCAATCCTCATCATTTTAGACAATTTCTCATGATTACCAGTTATCAGATAATGAAAGGACAGCCTCCCAAAGTTTTTGGTCTTTTGGTATGCATATTCAACAATCCCAGCATTTCCCTGACGAAGGGCCTCCACTCCTAGCCTATACCAGTGGTCCTTCTCATCAATCTTCTTAGCAGATTCAAGGGCTTTCTCGATGTTACCACTTTCAAGGGCTAAATTAAAGCAAGTTCTTTCATCCTTCACAAAGTAAAGGGCAACTTGTGGGAAGCCCTTTTGCTGCAGATAAGCAATCATGGCCTGTCCACAGAGTTCAGATTTTTTTATCATGCTCATCACTTGATCATATCTCTTCCCAAGCAGAGATAACTTAAAGATATATTCTGTTGAATCGATAATTATAGGACGGTTCTTCCCCTCTCTGTCCAGGCAAAATATTGTGTTCCCATATATTTTTGTAATATATACAGGGACATCCAATGTCTTAATAATTCCACTGTCCCCGTTTGGAAGACAATACTTGATATGTGTGAGTGTAGTATAGATGAAGACACCATTATCATCCCATGCTCCACTCTTGACACGAATAGTCTCATGAAGAGTGCAGCGGTGCACAAGCTTTTTATCAGCAACAATAATAGAGTGCTTGCTCAATAAAGCAACAGAGTCCATATCAGGAGACCAGGCCACATACCTAACAAATGGAGTTTGAAGATCTCCAAGAATATTCCTTTGTTGAAGATCAAAGATCACAACCCTGTCCTCAGCCCTGCAGAGCAGATTTCCAGTACCCGCATAGAATATAGCATCAGTGGCAATTGGTAGAACACTCTTTTTCACTATTTCATTTTTCAGGTTCTTGACCAAGACCTGATTGCTGCTCTTTTCCAGCACAGCAAACCTATTTCGAGCCACAAAAACTGCTGAACCTCCAACACCTCTTTTTGCCTCTTGACCTGTGTCACCTCTTCCGGAGCTGTCTTTAGGAACAACATAGAGTTCATATGATCCCCCATCCACATCAGAGCAGACCAATACAGCATTCTCAGTAGGACTGTAAGAAAAGGTTCGAGGCCCTTGATTTAAACTATTAGAACCAGCGCGACGAATTGGTATCAGCTGAGTATCTTTCTGAGAGGAATATTCAAAGGACCGTAGAAACCGATCCTTGACATAGAAGACTGAATCACCACTAACCGAAAAGGCAGGGCGCTCTCTCTCCAACTTAAAAACAATCATGCCACTATCATGACCAGCAGCCAGAAGATTCATCTCAGGATGGGCAGAAAGAATCCAGAATCTATCATGCTCCCTACGAAAAGTCTGCAGACCAGTTCTTTTTGTAGCATCCCAAATTCTGATACTCTTGTCCTCTGAATTCGAAACAATGATATCTTGTTTTGTATGGAACAAAACACATGACACATTGTTCATGTGGCCTCTCAATGTATCAACCTCCCAAGCTTTAGTATCTGTAGACAAAATAAATCAAATATCAGCTACTGAATATTGACAAACTAAAACATCCATACAACTAGAAGGCAGTATACAATACTTAAATAAATTCCAGGTCATACCAACCATAACTGATAAGAGAAAGTTCACATTCACATGCCATTACACTCAAGAAAAGCTACATTCAATTTCTTGATCCCTGAGGAAGGAATAAAATCTCATGATCTACAAATAATATTTTGAGGGTTGATTTGGATGATCAGAATCATCTGACCAGATAATAAACTACATTATGCATTTCCATCATCTGAGTCCTTCCAATTGGACAGAAGCTAAATTAGTTGCTAACTTGAGCTTATATCATCCATTAGTCCCAACTAATCTCTCTTACCGCTTTTCCCATGTCTCTCGTGAAATTGGCAACATTTAGGTAATTGAAAATAGCTCTTTAACCAACTTCAGAAAATAAATAACGCTTCATTCAGATCTTCACAATTACAAATCAGCCTACAACTACTAAAATGACAAAAAGGAAGCTGCAGAGATCAGAAACCTAAATATTGTTTTGTAGTGGAAAAAAAATATTTGTGGTATGCAAAAATAGATATTTTGATCCACCCTTTGTATAATATAATAAAAGTATTCACCCATCATCACAGTTAAATATAATTTTATGCAATAATACATAAATTTGTATGAATTTCCGAAAATAACAAATATCTTTCTAAATAGTCCAAAAGCTATATCAAGGAAAATCAGTTTAGCATACCATTCATGCGCCAGATTTTCACCTGGCGGTCGTCTGCTCCGGAAACTATCAGAGGGAGAGTGGGATGGAAGGAAGCCCAGTTCACCCCTCTATCATGGCCTTCCAAGACATACTTGACAACAGAATCAACCCCACCAAAGAAATCTTTGTTTATTTGAGACAATCGCAATATGTCATCAGCAGGAGATACTGTTTTTTTCCTCAAGGCACCGATATCCCAAACGCGTACTGTCTGATCCAAGGAAGCTGACACAACTAAGTCTTCTTTGGGGTGAAATGATGCGCACATTACATAATGGTTGTGCCCAGTCAACACAGAAATGCAAGTTCGTGACTGCCAATTCCATATTCTAATTGTTTGATCATCACTTGCGCTTACAATCCAGGGACACTCGTGATGAAATTGAACTGTCCGGATATAGTCAAGATGACCCAAAAGGGTAAACAGACACCTATGAGATTTGTAATTCCACACCTTTATCTTGTAATCATCACCTGCAAAGATATATGCATCTTAATTCCAACACATAAACCAAGCTACATGAAACATAGCCTATCGCTTTCCAAAAGGGACAAATCAACAAATTTTGTTCTTGAAAAGATCAAAAGGCCATTTTTCCAAATCAAATGTAGCAAGCAATTCAATGTTTTAAAATAAACAGAGGATGATTAAGTTCGAAAACGGGTTCAATATCAATCAACAGAGAGAGCAAATGGAAAATAAGAAAGATATATCCAATGTAACAAAAATACATCAGATATCAACGAAGTGACGCAGATTGAATTTTTTGGCTATCAAACTCTACCCATGCCCCAGGGTCATATCATGTGCTGAAGACGGTTAAACTTAAAACTTTGCCTAACAACAAGAACAAGATGATCAGATCTACATAAATCAATATTCTCCTTTTCAGGCGAGCCAAATTGCCTAAAGTTAAACCAAGACCGATCAATAATCTAAGTTATCTAAGCTGCATATTGCAGTGCTTCCACATTACAAGTCCTTGTATGGTAACTAGGGAATTGATAAAAGTCTAATCTTTAAGGATCATGGTCGATCACGAAAACAACTAAACGTAGCTCTCAAAAATAAATTTAGAAATAATTGATTACCAAATGCACTTAAAGAATTACATACAAATTAATACTACCCATATTCAAAATTCTAAAAAACACTGCTTCTGCAGCCAATCCCTCACGCACCACAAATCTAACAGTAACCAACTAAATCAAAACGGCAGGACCAGCTCATAAAACAGTGTCAATTCCACCAAGACACATAATTACACCAAACCAAGCAGAATTCAGAGTGAAAATACAAATTCCGATAAATCAGACCTCCGGACACGAAAAGCGGCTGCGTATTATGAAAATGGACGCCGCGAACGGGTCCATCGTGCTCGTCGAACCGATCAATAAGCGTGCCCATCCGGTAATCCCAGAGCTGGATCACTCCGCTGTGAAGACTCGCCAAGATCCATGGCCTCTTGGTGTGGAAACTCAGACCCTTCACTCTATTACTCTTCGTCTCGAACTTCGTCAGCATTTTCTTTGTATAATCCTTCTCCTAGAAAAAAACTCACACGCCGAAACAAGATCCGAATCCAACCGAAAAATTCGAAACCCCAGTTGAGATTCACGATCTGAAATCGATTCGTATCTGTGATGAATCGAGCCTTCTTCCTCGAATCGAAGAGGTAGGGGGTTGTAGGTTAACGCAGAGTGAAGAGTATTGTCATGTGATGGGATCCGAGAGTTGAGAGATTTATTATACTATTAATCGATCAGTATACTTGAATAAATCATTTGTGAATATCCAAATTTATTCTTACATAGAAAATTAAAAGTGTCCTGAAATAAAGTTATTTACTACAATTTTTATTTGAGCATATGGAAAATGTTAAAATCGTGGTGTTGTATTTTTGCTTTATTTAGTAAAACTTTTATTTGTTTTACTTTTTTGTTGTAATTTTATGGGAAAGTTATAATTATCTTGTTTTATATTCGCGATAAAATAGTTATATATTTTATCTAATAGATGTAGATCCTGCACTTCATATTATTAATAAAATAATTTTTATTCAAATATATCACATTTTACCATCAAATATCTCGTCAAGTCAAATTGTGAGTTTAATAATATCATTCATTTAAATAAAATTATTTATAATTTTCTAATAAATTTTTCTCTACATTAGTTAATTCCTATGTGATCTAATATTATGACTTCATTCAAAAATTAAATTACAAAGTAATAGAAAAATTTATAATGTCTAGTTCATATCAGCTAGTTTGTAATGGATAATTCGTATCGTGTTAGGATTGGTTGAAGGGTCAAAGTATTAAGAAAGGGATGTTGAATAAAGACTTTAGGATTTTTGGCTCTTTTTCGAAATAATGAATCAGTTTAGTGACAAACTGATTTCAGAAATCTTATTGTCGATATCAGTCAGTTAACTAGTTTAAGAACGAAAATAAATTAACTGATAGATTGAATACTTAAAGAATAACTGAAATAATGAACACAAAAATTTTATGGATGTTCGGAGACTTCAAATGCTCCTACATCACCCCTTCTATCACAATGATAAGTTTTCACTAAAAGACTTTGATTAATTACAGAAGCTGTAATAACCCACTTCAGTTTGGACTTAAACAATATCAAACTGAAACTCTTAGTTTCTTACAGATATCAGTACACAACTGATTTAATTTCGGTAGCACAACTGATCTTTAGAAGATCGAATATTTTGATGTAATATGCTAGTAATTTTAGCTCAAATGATAGCCTGAAAGCTATGAATATATCTTTGAAGTGTGAGCTTCTCTGTATAAATATCGCAACTGATCGTGTATAACTGACTTTCTCAAGTGTTCTCAAAATTGATGTTAACGTTGAAAATCAATCTTCTTCTTACTGAATTCCTCAGTTATTTATAAGCTTTGTTTCCAATAGTAACATTGAATGTATTAATTAATACTTATATGTTGATTTGTCTTTTCTGAATGTATCAACATTCTTCTGACAATAGTACGATGTTGCAGTCTGCTAATGTGGCGCTCCTTCTGTTAGTTGCAGTCTGCTGTATACGATTTGTCGATTGATAGCTGAGCTAGCTGACGACGTGTCAAACTGATATCAGTTGTTCGATTTATGACTTGTCAGTTGAACTGACTTAATGCATCCTACGGATTCAGTTATCTTTGTTCAGTTCGATTTCATCCGATCATTTAATTTATTAATATTTAGTTCAGATGACTTCAATTTGAATTACTTCAGTTCGAGTAGGTTCAGTTATATAATCTCAATTCAGTTGGCTTCAGTTTAGCTAATCAGTTCTACAAATTTGTCAAACTTTGAAATCTTTAATTCTAACAATTTCCTCTTTTTTGGTGTTTGACAAAGCATAGAATCCAAGAACTGATAGAATTCATTGCAGATAAAAAAATCTTCAAATTTACAGATTCATGTACAAACTAAGAATAAGATAAGATCTAACTGAACTGATTGCTTTTCACTTCTTAGCTTTTTTGTCAGCAGGTCCTTGATCAGTTGGTTGACTAGTTCTTTTTTTCACAAATCTTGGTGCTCTTCTTCCTCCTTTTTGTCAACATCTGCGAGGTTAGAAAGAAGGCAGACTTCAGAGCTGACTTGAGATATTGCATTCAGCATCTGTTCCTGCATCAAAGCCATCTGCTTTGACAAACTTGTGTGCACGAAATCATGCTACTATTAAAACACAACACTTAGTTTTACATTCTTTTTTCTCCTCCATATTTTCATGTTCCTCACTCGATTGTCAGATAAGACAAATTCCAACGCCTTCTCCTCACGTGTATGTTCATGTCCTCTAAGGCCCTTGGATTAAAATTGATTGTGATTACAAATTATAGCACGTCTCTTCAGGCGTTCCAAACCCACCAATCGTTAGAGATGTCAATGGGTCAGGGTTTTGGTCCAAACCCACCTGACTATCATATTACAACAAATTTCTCAGCTATCGTATTACAAAAAATATTCCATTAATTATTTTCGTCATTCTAATACATAGGATAACATGAAATTTTAGCATAAGATAGTTATTTTCTTATATATAGAATGCCTTGTTGATTTTTTTAAAGGGATATTTTGTATAAAGCTTATTAAAATCATAAGAAGACGTTTTATCATCTCGTGAAACAAGTGCCTAAAAATCTGTTTGGCTAAACTTGTTATATCTTAAATTTCTCGTTAGCGTAAAATATATTTTAAGGCCTAAAAGATTATTAAATATTTTTGTGTTTCATAAGATCTAATATTTTACTTTAAAATTAATCTCTTAAAATAGTTGCGTAACCCAAATAAATAAATGAAAAATAAAATAAAAAAAAGAAGATTAACAAATTAAGTCAGCGGGAGTGGAAGAAATAGTGATCGGGAATAGATTAAATAATAATCTGGAGGATAAGTAGAAAACATTGTTTACAACTCTGAAATAATAACGTAATATTTCATAGCAGCGGAATATAAAATATTAACTATGATGCAGAAGCATACAACTTGAAATAAATTGACAACAAAAATGAAACTTAAACATTGTGTTAAACTTACTTTAATTGTGGTGATGAGAGTCAAAACCAGTAGGTGGTGATAGTAAAAACAGAGAAAAATATAAATACCAGAAGCACTCGTATCACTAAAACAGAAGCAGAACTTATCGAGTATTTTCTTAGCTAAACGGCTAGCAAAAGCAGAAGCAGAACGTAGCCTAAACAGAAGAAGAACTTAACGTCTTTCGTTTGATCGTTACAAGTCTTAATGTTACCGTTACCTTACATAGTACTAGTATTAATTGCACCATTTAATGATGTACAAAGACATTTAACACGCCTTACTAGTTTTGTTATAAAACAAAGACTGATTATTCTGAAGCTTTCTGCAGGACTTTTTTTCGGTGATAAAGTTGATTCACTCAGAGTCAAAGAAGCCGTTTTGTTTATAGACGTTGGATTCAAGGTTTCTATATATTAAAGGATCAATCTAATATAGACAACAACGATCATTATTAACAAGGAACACATTCTCTGTCTATCATTCCAACGTTGTTTTGAGCAATCAAGAACTACTCTTTATCTTCAAGCTTAACATACAGATAAGCAACACACTCTTTATAGCAGATATCTGATCTTCTGAGATCGTCTTGTGCTGCTATTTCTTTATCTCTTTACAAGCTATTCACCTTATTAAATCTTATTGAGAAGAGTTTGTAATCTGGAAAAGAGTTTTTTCCAGAACTTTGTTATATTCATTATATTGTGTTGTGAAACTAAGAGTTTCAGTAGGCGAAGCGCAAGTCCTACTGAAGTGAGTGTGTATAAGAGTTGTACTGTAAAAACCAAAGTCTTTTAGTGATACCTTCTGGAAACAGAAGAAGGAGAGACATAGAAGATTTCATTTTCGAACTTTCAGAAACAACTACTGTCTACTGCCTACTATTTTATTGTTTTCACATCAAACCATCAGATCGTTTCCGCACAAGTTATTGTGATCTGCTGGAAATATATTCGAACAAGATAAGATATAATTTCTAACAGGATTCTAGCACATTTGCAAAAACGTCAAAGAAAAGAACGAGTTTATTAACCCCTCCCTCTAAACTCTAAATCGATCCCCAACAAGTGGTATCAGAGGTGGTTATTCTTGTTTTGAAAATCTACAACAGAAATGGAACATTTCAGCAAAGTCCTTATGTTCTCAAATGAAGATTTCGATTATTGGAAGATTAAGATGCAAGCTCATCTTGCAGTCCAAGACGATGATATGTGGTTTGTCATCACAAATGGTCCCTTGAAAATTCTAAAGCCTAATATAGCTATTGCTGTTACTGAAGGTGCACCACAAATGGTTGAAAAGCAAAGAAGTGAATGGACAAGCGAGGACAATAAGAAAGCAAATCTAGACAATGCTGCTAAGGATATTCTTTACAAAACACTTGACAAGAATACCTTCAGGAAAATAAAATGTGCCCTATAGCAAAAGAGATCTGGGAGAAATTCATCCAAATTTGTGAAGGAAATGAATAGATACAGGAATACAAGCTGTCTGTGGCAATGCAAAAGTTTGAAAATCTTAAGATGAAAGCTGGAGAAAATCTAAGCGAATTTGATGAGTGATTCAGCAGCTTAGTAAATGAACTAGCAGCTTTGGGAAAGGAACTTGGCAATAGAGAAGTGTCACTCAAAGTGATGAGAGCTTTACCCAGGGAATGGGATGTTAAGACAATGGCTATGAGAGTCTCAAACTTAATTTCAGTTGTTTGTCAAACTAAGTGTTTAATTGGACTAAACTGATCAAGTAAATGAACCACATAAATCAAATGACAGTCGCCTAACTGAAGATTAATGTGCAGTTTATCGAAGGCAACTGAAACCAGCTGAACTGAACCTATGAAGTCAACTGACTGATCAGTTGATATGTTCCGTTATGAGCTTACCAGCGATCACTTATCAGGTGATCATTCAGCTGTACACGTCATCAGTTGGAGAAAAGGACACCCAACCGACAACAGTACAAGGCAGACTACAACTCATAGTGAAACGTCGCATTTCAGATATTACAATGTACGAATGTCAGAGAAATTTTGACATGGCAATCAACGGATAAAAAGATTAAAATTATATTTAATGTTACCGTTGAAGAGAAGCCTATAAATAGGTGAGAAGAACAGTTGAGAAAAATACACATCTAATCGATCTATCTATTCTCTCAAGCTTGCTGTTACCCTGCTGAATTTATCGCTATTACTCAAGAATCACCAGTAGATCTTGTCAGTTTTTAGGAGACAGACTGATCTCATGGTTTAGCAAGAAGCAAACATCCATAGCCACTTCCACAACTGAAGCAGAATACCTCGCTGCTTGAAGCTGCTGCGCCCAACTGCTCTAGATTCAGCAACAACTGAAAGATTATGGAGTTGATGCTAAATAATCTCCCATATTTTGTGATAATACAAGCACGATTGCAATAACTTACAACCCAGTTCTTTACTCAAGGACCAAGCACATTGATGTCAGGCATCACTTGATCAGAGATTATGCTTTGAAGAAAGCTATCAGACTGGAATATGTGTCAATTGAACAACAAGCGGCTGACATCTTCACCAAACCATTACAATAGACTAAGTTTTCTCACTTTCGCAATATACTTGGTTTAATTGATTTATCTTAATTTTATCAGTTTATTGTTGATATATCAGTTGTTATTCACTTTTAACAGTTAGTCATTTATATGTTACTACTCATTCAGTTAGTGAATTGTTTGACAACTGATATCAGTTAGGTTATTGTTGCATCAGTTGATATTCATTAGTCTTTTATCTGTTATTACTCATTCAATTAAATAAACTATTTGTCAACTGATGTTAGTTATTATTGCAGAAAAGTAAAGAGACAACAATAAATTGAAACTTCAGTCAATTTGAATAAAATCGAAACCAAACTACACGATTCATTTCCTTTTCAACGGAATCCTGCCAGAGGGATAACCAATTATAAAATCTTGACAGTACATTCTCCTATAAGATTCTGAAGAAGAAATCTTCTCGAGCGTGTTCCACTCCTTCCACAGCATAATATGCATCAAAACTTGATCAGTAACTAACTGTGAGACATGGGTGACGTCAAGTCGTCGGAAATACTTCCTAGAAATAGCTCTTTGTCTGGCTGTAGGGACTTCTCCATGAAGCCATATACTCTGAAGATCATGCACCTTAATCCAAGAGGACATGACACCTAACCAGACTTTCTCTTCGATGCTTTCTTTTAAAGTCTCTATTTGACGAAGCGTTGATGAAGAAACCGGGAAGTTGGAACTGCTTTTACTAGACATATTTGCTGAATTATTGTTATCTAACATTCTTATTCTTATTTATAGTCAGGCTGTTATCAGAATAATAGAAGAAGACAAAGAGACTCCAGTCAACTGAAAGCTTTTGACTTATCCAGATTGAGTTTTTCTTACTCTATCTTTTATTTATATGCATTTATTGAGGGAGAATATCTGATTTAAATGGTTAACTGAGAAGACAATCTTCAGTCAGTATTCAACTGAACTGTATCAGCTCACAATTGATCACTCAGTTGCTGATCCAACTGATTTTCTCACATAAATTAACTGATTAATCTTTAAATATTCCATAATAATTGATGTGACTGTTTGTGTGTGCATTAATTGATGTCTTTCAACAAATAATATCTTGGAACGTGGACCCACGTAATCCATGAATTTCTCTCATACGCTTTTTCCACATGTACACATGTTTTTAATTCAAATTTTCCTGGACTGACACGTGTCCAATAATTTGAACAGTCACCTACATAAGTACTATACCCGCTCCACTTCAGTTTTTCTCCTTACACTTACTTCAAATTTACAAAGCAAAAACAAATTCAAGTTTTCTTTCTCGCAGAAAAACATTTTTTCAAATGGCAAATCAGATCCCAGCTCATATCATGAACGCTATGGCAATCAACTTCGACTCAGTTATGACTGTAACAGATGAAGCTGTGAAGAACATCTTCATCAAACTGGAAGCAGCTGGTCTGAAACAATTTTCGGGATTATCTTCCCAAGAAATCTACACTAAAGAGATTCAGGATCTCTATGCCAACAGCCATGTCACTACAACCGGCAATATCACATTTACTGTGAATGGTCAGCCGCTGATCATTGAAGAGGATTTCTTCTGCAACCTATTTCAACTGCCATCCGACGGGCTAGTTAATCTGACTAAAGTGAAAGCTTCTGATATTGAGGAAATGCAAACCCTTCTGTCTGCTGATGGTCGGAAAATCAAAGTTTCCGATCCCAAGAAAGAGCTGAAACCAGAAGTCCAACTACTAGCAGATATTGTTGCCAAAGGACTTTTAGCAAAGGCTGGATCCTTTACTGCCCTGACTCTTGAAAAGTTTCAAGCTATGACTGCTATCATGGCTAGGCAGAGAATGAACTGGAAGAACATTATCTTCAACATCCTATGGAATATGTTTCAAGTTTCCAAGCAATCAAGGGGTTTTGCGGTGCAGCTCAACTATTTGCTGAAAGTCAAAGGACTAGTGACTGATGACTCTGAAAAGTCATCAAAGCTGAAAATCTTCAATGCGATGTCCAGCCACCAAAGCAAAAACTAGACATATCTCCTGAGCAGTTCTTGAAAGTGAAGAAGGAAATTGGGACACATGAAGCTCCCAAGTCAGTTTAGAAACAGAAAGCTCTTAAGAAGAAGTCGATCAAACGCAAGTTGGTCATCAGTGAAACTGACTCAGAAAAACTCCATCCCCTAGTCTTAACAAGAAAGAGAGAAGGCAACACTTACAAAGTATCATGGAACAAAGATCATGTTAATGTTCCTATATGTTTAGTTGTCTCCCTAAGTGATAAACATTGGCTATGTCACAAGAGATTGAATCATCTTAACTTCAAGTCCATCAATAATCTCAAGAAGCAGAATATAGTTGATGGTTTACCTGATATTAATTTTGTTAAGAATCATGTATGTTCTACATGTCTGCTTGGCAAACAAGTAAGATCTAGCTTTAAGAATAAAGGTAGTAAATCTACATGAAGATGTTTGGAATTATTGCATATGAACTTGTTTGGTCCAATCCCTATCATGAGCTTAGGGGGAAAGAAATATACTCTTGTTGTTGTTGATGATTTTTCTAGATTTACTTGGGTAATCTTTTTTGCTGGAAAAGATCAAACAAGTGGCCTCCTAATCAAGCTTCTGAAAAAGTTTCAAAATGAAAAATCAGTTTCTCTCATTAAAATCAGAAGTGATCGGGGCACTGAATTTACTAACAAGATTCATGAGTTATACTTGGATGAACAAGGCATTCATCATGAATATTCAGCTACCAGAACGTCTCAACAAAATGGAGTAGCTGAGAGGAGAAACAGAACTCTCAAAGAAGCTGCTAGAACAATGCTAGCAGAAGCAGACATCTCTCAGCTCTTTTGGGCAGAAGCAATCAACACAGCCTGTTATACACAAAACAGAACCATGATCAACAAGAGGCATAATCAGACTCCACATGAGATATGGAAAGGGAGTAAGCCTAACGTATCGTATTTTCATGTGTTTGGTTGTAGATGTTTTGTGCATAATAATGATAAAAGTTATTTATCAGCATTTGATTCAAAATCAGATGTTGGACTTTTTCTTGGATATTCAGCAGTAAGCAAAGCATATAGAATTTTCAATAATAGAACTCTTAATGTTGAAGAATCTATTCATGTCGTCTTTGATGAAGATAGCAGTGCTTCTGTAATTTCTAACATGTCAAATCTAAGTAACAGATTAGACATAATTCATATGGAACTGGATAGTAAAGATGATGCAGAACCAAGTGTCAAAGATGCTCAAAATCCAGAACCAGACATTCCTATGGTAGAACCAGTTGTACAGACCCAGGATGTACCAGAACCAGCAGCTGACATTCCAGAACCTACTACTGCTTTACCCAAGCTTGATCCAAATCCATTAAATCAGGAAGAAATCCCTCTAAACCCTTTTGTTTGGAGAAAATCACACCCTCCATCTTTGGTTATTGGAAATCGAGAAGCTCCATTAAGAACCAGAAGTCAAATGATAAATGAATATATGAATGCTGCTTTTATTTCTCAGGATGAACCTAAGAAGATTGAAGAAGCTCTTCTGGATCCCAGTTGGATTGAAGCTATGCAAGAAGAGCAGAATCATTTTAAAAGAATGAAGTATGGTTTCTTGTACCTAGACCATCTCATTAAGCAGTTATTGGAACTCGGTGGGTATTTATTTAGAAACAAGCTAAACGAAGAAAGTACTGTTGTTAGAAAAAAAGCAAGATTGGTGGCTCAAGGTTTCAGACAAGAAGAATGAATAGATTATGATGAGACCTATGTACCAGTAGCAAGGCTTGAAGCAATCAGAATATTCTTAGCCTTTGCTGCTTTCAAGAACTTCAAAGTTTATCAGATGGATGTAAAAAGTGCCTTTCTAAATAGTCTACTGCAAGAAGAATTTTACGTTGAAAACCCCCAGGTTTTATTGATCATTTCTTACTGCATCATGTCTTTAAATTACACAAAGCCTTGTACGGTTTGAAACATGCACCTAGGGCTTGGTATGACACTCTTTCACAATTTCTTGTCAATCATGATTTTACCATCGGCACTGTGGACAAAACTTTATTCATATTAGTTAAAAATAAGCACATTCTGTTAGTACAGATTTATGTTAATGATATTATATTTGGGTCAACTAACCCTAAATTGTATGAAAAAGTTTGATAAGATAATGCAGGAACAATTCGAAATGAGCATGATGGGAGAATTGACATTCTTCCTCGGACTGCAGATTAAGCAACTTGATACAGGAATCTTCATAAATCAGGCTAAGTACACAAAGGAAGTACTGAAAAAGTTTGGCATGGAAACATGCTCTACTGCTTCCACTCCAATGAGTTCATCTACTAAACTTGATAAAGTTGAAAGTAGAATTTCAGTAGAGGTAACTCAGTATCGTGGTCTTATTGACTCATTGTTATATCTTACTGCCAGTAGACCTGATATTATGTTTCCTGTTTGTATTTGTGTGAGATTTCAGTCTAACCCTAAGCAATCGCATTTTATTGCTGCTAAACATATTTTGAAATATTTAAAGGGTACTCAAAATGTCGGCCTATGGTATCCCAAGGATTCCTCTTTCAATCTTATTGGATATTCAGATGCTGACTATTCAGGTTGCAAACTGGATAGAAAAAGCACCAGTGGTTTTGTAAATTTCTTGGTGATAGGTTGATCTCCTGGTTCTGTAAAAAGAAGACTTCCATAGCCACGTCTACTGCAGAAGCAGAATATCTTGCTGCTGGAAATTGCTGCTCTCAATTACTTTGGATGCAACAACAACTTAAGGACTATTGAGTTCAAGCCTCTGAATCACCTATATTCTGTGACAATACCAGTACTATAGCAATTACACACAATCCGGTACTATATTTTAGAACGAAGTACATTGACATCAGACATCATTTTATTAGAGATCATGTGCAGAAGAAGAACATTCATCTGGAATATGTCATTACTGATCAACAAGCATCAGATATCTTTACAAAACCTCTTCCTGATACTAAGTTTTCTTATTTTTGAAATGTTCTTGGTTTAATTGATCTGTCGTAACTACTGATTACTATCTTCTGATTTTGTTATGCAGTAAGTAGTACAAGAAGTATAACAAAATGAACTGTTTCATTCATAAAATCAGATGTGTGACAATGGATAAGTATTACAATTATTGATATCAGCAATATTGAAACTTACAGTAGAAATCCTAAATAGAACCTACTGAAATCATCCCCATCTCTTCGCATGATCGTGATTTGTGAAAGAGATGATTACGCAGCTGTAATCTAATTATATAGAATAATCTAACTGATTATTCAGACTACAGGACGCCGCAAGTTGTCCTTGGAACTCCCTTGCCTCATCCGACTTCGGAGCAGACTCTGATGACTGCTTGCTTTTTCCATTTGTTAATTAAATATTTAAAATGACTAAGTTTGTGTCCTTGCAGGTATTTATAATTATCCTCGGGGAAGTTGAAGAGTCACTTGACTATTCACCTTCCATGTGTCCCTATTGGAAGAATATCAGAATAATTTATTATCTCCTCCGACCTTTAATCTTCGCATTTAATATATGTTTATCTGTATTAATTTAGGGGGAACGTGGTTTAATTGTGACTGATATTTCCGTTTCTAGTCATAAATAGAAGGAAATTTGTCTTTTCAATAAAACAATGCATCTACTAGACTTTGTCAAAAGTGCTGGATATATTTTAGTACTTTGTCAATTCCAGTAGATATTATCATAAGATGACAAATCCTTTTCTGATTTTTTCTAGTAACCGCTTTGGACAGCCTGCCTTTTTGTTGACTTCTTAAAATTTAAATCATTGTGTCAACTGATACTCTTCTTTTAACTTTTAAAAATCTCACTGTAAACATATTGGCACATGTCCCTATGTTTTCACTGACGGTTGTACATTTTGAAGTTTAACCGCCTCTTCTCACTCTTCACTTTTACGATTACAGATTGTTGCATGCTTGTTACTGCTTTCTCTCGAATTTCCTTCTACTACACAAATCTACTTCAAATCCTTCTTACTAACAGGAAAATGGCTGGAGCTTATACACTCAATGCTTATCAAGTCAACTTCGCTTCTGTATTCACCATCAAGGATGAGAATCTTGTCAAGATGTTCAAGGTCATTGAGAAATATGGTCTTAGAAAATTTCTGGAATTACCGCAATCATCTACAAGGCCACCCTTCCGGACTTCTATGCCAAATCAACCATTGAGGATGGGAAGATTGTATACTCATAGGGAGATGCGCCCATAACCATCGATGCTGCCCTTCTGGGATTAACATTCTTTCTCACATTCTCAGGTAATTTTGAGTGCTCTGTTATTACAAAAGATGAAATGCCTACTGCTCTTACCTCATTCTCAGCTTCTGGAGAGGAACTTTCCCCCTCGTGTTTTAAGAAGCTTCTAAAAATGGAGTACCAAGTATTCGCCGATATCGTTGCGAGGCATTACTGGTAAAAGCTGGTACTTTTGATAAACTGACCAAGGAAAAGGTCCAAGTGATGATGGACATCACTTCTGAAGCTAAAATGGATTGGAGTCGCTTCATATTCAAAGTCATGAAGGACATGATTCTAAGGAAGGGTACTGGTTTTGCTGTCCAAATCAGCAAATTGTTGAAGGATGTTGGTTTTTCGCTTACGTCGGAAAAGGATGGATCGTATGTCACGATGGCCGATGCTGACAAAGTACTTGCTTTGAGGCCAAAACCAACCGTGGCAGAATTTTTTGCCCTCAAGAAGGAGATTGGTGATGTTCAAACTGAGGGTCAAGAACCTCAGAAGAAAGTCAAGAGAAAAAGAGTTGTTGTCTTGACTGATTCAGATAAAATCATATCTGAAGAATCTGCTGCTCCCACCAAAGCCTCACTCCCAGCCACTCCAACCAAAAAGAAACCACGAACCACCATTCGTATCAAGAAGATAGCAGCACTTACTGATCTTGATACTGTCCCTCTGAGACAAGTTTTTCCAACAGTCACCTCATCCAAACCATCCTTTATCCCCTCCTCAAAACCCGCAGCCATCCTTACTGCAACTACTTCCACTTCTTTTCAGACCCTCAGACCCTCATCTGTAGTTGTCATTAGAGAACCTCTCGCAGGGTCTTCTGCTTTTAGACCCGTGCAAACTGCCTCCTCATCAGACAAAGGCAAAGGAAAGCTCATTGAAACACCAAAATATCATGGTGCCAAATGATCTGTTCAGACTGCTTTTAATCTTCACTTGGAGGAAATCGAAAAATCTGTCAGTGAGGATATTATTTTCTTCGATGATTGGCTCAAGTTTAGAGTTTTCCACCCCATTACATATTTAAGAACTCCAGGTTCTTATGCAAAGATGGTGAAGATTGAGAAGCAAGTCTTTGCTTCCGCTAAGACCCGAAATGTTATTGAAGCAATAAACAGAAGATCCTACATTCTTGATCAACTGAAACTTCGGAAGCTGGATTATTCTTTGAAGACTGTAAAGTCAAATTTTGATTCCGTGAATCCTACTGCTGCTCTAGATCAAGATGTTATTCAAAATTTGTCTACCCAGTTGAGCCTTCTGAATGAGAAAGTTCTTGTTCGGGAACATGCTTTTGGAGAGCCTTTGCAACACAGAGATGGTCATGTACCGGATATTCTCAAGATCAAGCCAGTTGAGGAAAAGACTGAAGCTCCTTCTGAAGCTAAAGTTCCCAGTACTCCTGCACTTATGACAATGCCTACTAAATCTTCATCTTTGATTTCTGATCATGATCTGGCATCGGTTGATGAAGTAATTCAATTGATTTTTGCACCCTCTATTGCACCAGAAGCACAACCAGCAGAACAATCAATGAAAGATTCAGATGTCTTCACTACCTGGACAAATTTTCTGATGAACATCGAGCAGAAATGGAAGAACTACTGCACTGCATGTTCAATCTGAACCAAATCTAGCTGTTAAGCCACTGGAAACCACCAGAATAGCTGATTCGAGCAAATCAGAAGACAGTGCAGTACCTGAACAACCTATTGTTTCTAAAGGACCTTCTGCAGAACCAGCATCAGATCCTTCTACTGCTCAAACAGAAGCTGCTCCTTCTACTGCTTTGATTTTTCCTCCTTCTGATTAAGCCGCTCACATTGCTCACATTGCAGAAATCAAACAGCGTCTTCAAGAGAAATCTCCATCCCCTGAAGAAGAATTCGTTCTTGAATTTGAGATAGAAGTTCTACAAAGAAATCTTAACAATCTCTCGGAGATAGTAAAACAATTATGAACATGCTGGTGAAGTAAGTGCTATAAAATTCTTCCGTGACCGCATCTCTAAAGAAGTCACTCGCACTGCAGAATCTTTGGCCAAGCTGAATGTTGAAACCAGTATCTTAAGACAATCTATTTTCACAAGTTAGAGTAACATTTTGCTCTGTCAGGATGAGCTCACCAAAACTGTCTCCGACCATGATTCATCTATTCTCTCAGTATCCAACAACGTTGCAGCTCTGGATTCGAAACTTGAACTTATTGATGCAAAGATTGAGTCTCAATCTCAATCTCTTCATGCTCTTAATGAACGAGTTTCCAATCAATCACCATATGTGGAGATGCTGAATCATGGAATTCATACTCTTACTGGCCGAGTGGGTGATTTTCTCACTCGTATTCAGGCTAGTGATTCCAAAAAAAGGGAATCAAGCAGAACAGGGGGCATGACTGAAGATAGCAGAAGAGATCAAGATCCTCATAACGAGGAATCTTTTTTCAGAGACATCAGAACTGATTAAAGCTATTTTACTTTTTTATTGCTTATCGTTTATCTTGTTATAAATTCTATTTGCTTTTCATTATAACCGACGATCTTTATTTTTACTAACATCTAGGTTTTAGCATCACCACAAAAGGAATAAGGAGTGTTAGACTTAATTGTGGTGATGAGAGTCAAAACCAATAGGTAGTAAAAAAAGAAGATAATATAAATAGCAGAAGCACTCGTATAGCTAAAACAGAAGCAGTACTTATCGAGTAGCTAAACTTAACAGTTTACAGAAGCAGAAGCAGAAGCAGAACGTAACCAAAGCAGAAGCAGAACTTAACGTCTTTCATTTGATCGTTACAAGTCTTAAATATTACCATTATCTTACATAGTACTAAGTATTAATTGCACCATTTAATACTGTACGAAGACATTTAACACGTCTTACTAGTTTTGGGATAAAACAAAGACTGATTATTCTGAAGCTTTCTGCAGAACCCTTTTTCGGTGATAAAGCTGATTTACTCAGAGTCAAAGAAGTCGTTTTGTTTATAGACGTTGGATTCAAGATTTCTATATACTAAGGATCAATCTAATATAGAAACCACCGATAATTATTCAACAAGCAACACATTCTCTGTCCAACGTTGTTTTGAGCAATTAAGAACTACTCTTTATCTTCAAGCTCAACATACAGAAAAGCAGCACACTCTTCATAGAGAATATCTGATCTTCTAAGATCATCTTGTGCTGTTGTTTCTTAAATCTCTTCACAAGCTATTCACCTTATTACATCTTATTAAGAAGAGTCTGTAATCTGGAAAAGAGTCTTTTCCAGAACCTTATTGTATTCATTGTATTGTGTTGTGAAACTAAGAGTTTCAGTAGGCGAAGGGTAAGTCCTACTGAAGTGGGTGTGTACAAGAGTTGTACTGCAAAAACCAAAGTTTTTAGTGATACCTTCTGGAAACAGACGAAGGGGAGACGTAGAAGATTTCATCTTCGAACTTCCAGAAACAAACAACTGTCTACTGCCTACTGTTTTATCATTTTCACCGCAAACCATCAGATCTTTTCCGCACAAGTTATTGTGATCTGCTGAAAATATATTCGAACAAGATAAACTATAATCTCTAACAGGATTCTAGCACTTTTGCAAAAACATCAAAGAAAAGAACGAGTTTATTCACTCCCCCCCGCCCCAAAACATCAAAGAAAAGAACGAGTTTATTCACTCCCACACACCCCCCCCAAACTCTAAGTTGATCCTCAACAAGGAGAAATTTAATTTCAGCTTTCTAAAAATCTTTGTAACTGAGTTTTATCAGTTTTTGAACCAAATTCATTAATTTTGTGAATAAGAATAATTTTTCTTTTTTCAATCATATGGCCAATAAATCTGATGTTAGTTTGAAATAAAATCATTTTGGGTTTTGATATAATAAGACCATTTCGAATAACAATTTTTTAAACATGTCTAAAATTTTAAATTGTGTTTCAATATCATTAGAGAATACTAAGATATCATCAATATAGACAATAATAAAATTATTATAGGAATGAAAAATATCATTCATAAATGTTGAAATTCTGAAGAGGTATTTTTTTAATCCAAATGGCATAACTATTCATTCATAATGTCATATGGGTATATTAAAAGCAGTTTTATCTCTATCGGATTCTTCTTGATTTTAAATCCAATTTTGAAAATATAATTGCATGGACAAGTCTATCTAATAAATATTTTTTTGTTAGAAATATGATGTCGTATCCATTTTATAACCGTATTAAGAGGTTTATAATTTATAACTAATTTGGGAACACCTCTTTCTTGTTCAGAATGTTTATTAACATAAAAAGCAGTACATGACCAA
Organism: Primulina huaijiensis; assembly: GCF_012295235.1. Classification (NCBI taxonomy): domain Eukaryota; kingdom Viridiplantae; phylum Streptophyta; class Magnoliopsida; order Lamiales; family Gesneriaceae; genus Primulina; species Primulina huaijiensis. The sequence goes on from NC_133323.1 coordinate 18,479,543, forward strand.
GGAGATTGAGAAGGTGTTATTAACCTTTTATCTAGTAAAGAATGAAATTCTATTTTTACATAATTATAAATATTCAGAATTCATTGGACAAGGACAAGACTTAGTAGGAATATTTCTTTCCTCAAAATTATCTTCATAAGGAAGAGAAATAATATGTTTTTTACGATTCCAAAAAGTATTTGGAAGATCATTACATATTTTTAATGAAAATTTATTATAAATAAATTTAATTTTTTCCTGTAATTTAGGATTTTGTAATTTATCGTCAATAGTCAAAACCCAAAATTTTTTTCTATCAATCTGTTCTTGTAATTCATTTAAGATTCTATGAACAGATTTAGTTATAAACTGAAAAAATAGGATTACATTGAAAGGTTCCTATAATACCCGTTTCATCAACATAAGTTAAAGGATAAATTTGATAAATAAAAGGAAGTTCAAGTATCATTTGACTAGAAATATCTTTTGCTAATAAAAAACTAGTTAAAATACAGTTTTTATCTTTACAAATATATGCTTTTGGTAATTTATAATTTATTTATAAAGGTTCTCCTCCAGCATCAGAAAAAAATGAATTTTATGAAAATATTTTGTAAAAATTAATCATTTTTGTATACATTTAAATTTGCACCACTATCAATCATAGCAATAAAATTTTTCTTATAAGAATTATCAATTAATAAAGTAATATTAGTATATTATTTTTGAGATATAATCATGCTTAAAACAAATAAATGTTTTTGATTTCGATCAGAAAATGAAATATCTTGAAGATTATCAAAACCTTCAGAATTAAATACTAAATCTTCTTTGTTATTTTCAGTAACTGAAATATGATAATTTAAACTATTACTATTTTGTTGTAAGATTTTTATTTGTTCTTTAATATTATTAATCTCTTTAATGAGATCCTATATAGTAACTGGACTTTGGTTACTATATTTTTCTGTAAAAGATTTTTTACTTCTTTCATAAATAAGCTTGTTCTTGTTTTGTAAAAATATTATTACTACTAGTTGAATTTCTATTTTTCATTTGATCTATAATTGTAGATTTTTAAATTGGATCATTAATCATTTTAAATAATTCAAAAATATTATTATTTGTTAAAACATTAATATTAAGATTCTAAAATTGAGACATAAATTTATAAAATTCATCATTTTTATCATCAGTATTACTTAGATGATTTATACAAGATTGTCATTGAATATAAGCATCACAATCTTTTTTTTCAGAGTTAATTGATTCATTATCTATAATTTCATTTGAATCATAGAATTTTGAAGAATTTTTAGATATACTGCTATAATTAGATTCCTCATTTGAATCCATTATTATTTTAAATAATGTTTCTTTGATATTTTCATCTATATATAATTTATTAATTTTTGTTTTAGCCCAACATTAATTGGCATAATGTCCATGCTTTTTACATTTTCTACAAATAATATTAAAATTTTTCCTATTTTTATAATTTTCTGATTTTCGTTTTTCACGGCCTTTTTTTCTTTTCTTTTTTATGTCTTTTTGTCTATCAGACAAGTATTTTCTTTCTATAAAGTTTATCTTCTTTATCTTTAATTTTTTTTACCTTTATTAGGTAAATTCATACCAAATTGATCACAAAATTTATTAAGTTGTTCTTTCTCAAATAAATTCTGTATTTTAATTTGATTATTTAATTTTAATTCATTACAAAGAGCTAAACCTTCTTGTATGCAAGTATTTATTAAGTTACCATAAGTATAATTACCATATGAAATATAAATATCATATTTTCTTAACATTTTTCTAATCCTTTCAGCAAAAAAAAGGTTAACTATCTATAAATTTAGCTTTCCAAATACTAATATTACAGTCTAATATCTCATAAATACGAGATAAAAATGTATCTTTATACCATATAAAATCAGTAAGAGTTTTACATTTTAAATTACCCAATAAAGTACAAATTTGTTCACCGTTATCAGTGAATCTATCAGTAAAATTTTCAATCATTGTCATTATGAGAAAATAAACTGCATTTTCTACATTAATATTATTCTCAGTTTTAATTGAGTTTAGAATATCATCTTTATGAGATTTATTAAATAATTATCCCACCAACCTTTAAGTTGACCAGTAAAACATGCAGTAATCATTTTAGCAATATTCTTATCATTATTTCCTGAAGTTTTACATACAGTACTATATATAAGCATTCAGTGAGCAGTATTATAAATTTGTTTATCACTAAAACCATCAATATTTCATTCATAATTACTTTTCTCATTATAATTTTTTCGTATTCTTGTTATTCAAAAAGAACATCCATGAGGTATGTCTATCATAATAATATTTGATTTGAAAAGGTTTATCTACCCATTTTATTTTATTAATTTCTTCATCAGAAGAATTTTTAATATTTTCGACCTCTTCATTAAGAGTATTTAATTAAGTGATTTAAATTTTTCTTCTAATAATTTTTCTAAATCAAAACAAAATACTTAAATTTAAAATCTTTTATTTATGGAGGAGATTGAATAGAAGAAGATGCAATATAAACAAAATTAGTTTCTTCCTTAGTTTGTATATGAACATCATGTTTAATCTTATTAATAGCCATAATAATTTTATCTATACGATCTTTTAGAGAAATAATTTCTTCTTCTATTATTGTAAGATACAGATTTGTATAATTTTGTTTTTCAAGTATCTAATTTATATGTTTAACAGTTATCTGTAACATATCATTATCAAATAATTTTGAAAAAAAAGTAAAATTTAAAACTTTATTATTTTTTTTCTATAATAAAAGATTGCTGATGAGGATAAATAGTTTTTTGAATCTGTCCAGAAAAAAGTTTATAATTTCTCTCAAGAACGAAAATATAATCTATAATAAATGTTTTAAAAAACCAATGAACAAAATATATTAATTTATTTAGATTTTCACATTACTTATAAAATTCTGTAATAATATAATCAAATTTTTTTTCAGAGAAACTTTTAAAGTACCAATATCTGAAAGATTCCATTTGGAATTATAAAATTCATGATTGAACATATATTGCTCTAGCACGAGGTCCTTTTGTAAAATCAATTTTTGATTTATTATTCATTAAATAGTAAAATTCATTTATGAAATCATATGAGTTTCCTTAACTTTTTGAAAATTAGTTTGATGAACTATATTATTTTGATTAATAATTAATATGTATCTTCTACTGTATCTTTTATAGAAGATTCTACTGTATCTTTTATAGAAGATTCTAAAGTTTGTGGAATATCCACAATATAATCCAAAGATGAAATGAAAGAATTACTAGATCTTGATCTAACATAAACAAAAGATAGTAATAATCTTTTTTGTTCATTATTGAACTGTATTTGAAAAGATCTTTTATTAGTTTGTATTATTTGTTTTATATATCTATTTATTATAGGATTTCTAGGAATAACTTATTCAATTACCCAGTTTTCTGGAAATTCAATTTCTTTCCATTTTATAGACTACGAGTTATAATATTAGATCTATTGAAATTTGTTTTTATAAAAATAGTTTCATTTATTTTTTTATCTATTCTTTTACACATAGGATTTAAGGTGAATAATGATTTATAATAAATACAATAACAGATACATATTAATTATGTTCTAGGAGTATAATTATAACCATGTGTTTTAACATTTAAAGTTAAAGAATCTAATATATTTATATCAGACATAGATAAAGATAAATTAGGATAAACATCAAAATATACAGGGTCATGAGCCAGACTAGATTGAATAATTCTCATAAGAGATTGTTTTCAATTTAAATTTATACTATCTCGTAAAGTTGTTATAAAACTTTCTGGTAAACCTTCTAAATTTAAAGGTCTAAAAGCTATTAGAATTAATCCAATATGAATAAATTTATAATTTTTCTATAAGGTGAGATGTCTTTATCATGTAATAATCTAGTAACCATTTCTTCATTATGAAGAGGTACAGATGATTCTGTACTTTTAACAATTTGTTTAAAACCAATTTTTTCAAAGGTTCTTAATTTATAAACCATTTTAGGTTTTATATTAGGAATAGTCCATTTATTCAATAAATCTAAATTCTTTGGTAAATCATATTTTTCATTTAAACTGTTATGAACAGTTTATTTCATATAAAAAATATTCATTGAATAAAAGTACTAAATCATAAAACAAAACTATTCCATGGCTCTGATATCATCTGGAGCTTGAAATAAATTTAAGCTAAGAAAAATATACATTTAAATCTTAGAATAATGATTAAAATAAGGTTTTTCTATCAAACTTTTTGGAAAAAAGACAAATCTGTGTGGGTATAACGTATATATCAATTTGTAAATTAATAATTCTTGTAATAAAATAATTTTTAATCGGATGAAAATAGAAAAAACGACAGTGTGCTTGTCTGGCAACATTTAGGGGTGTCAAAATCAGAAACGATCCACCAACTCGACATAGTTCAATCCGAAAAAAAAATCAGGTTTAGGTTTGAGGTTTTTGGGTTTGGGTCAGATCGGGTTGGATCCGATAGCTGACCCGAAAAAAATGATCGGGTTGGGTTGGATTTGAGTCAACCTCCGAAATTTTAATTTTTTTAAATATATATATAATTAATAAATATTGCCTTCATTTTTATATATTGTATGTCTGAAAAAATATTTATTGTATACTTATATCATAAATTTTCATAATTTAATATTTATTTTGAACATTTTTATTTTTTAAACAATTGTTTATTTGATTTAGTAAATATATTTTATTTTTCTATATTTAGACTTTCAAATTTAAATAATATATATGAGAGATATTTTGTTATTATGTGTTTAAATTAAAATATTATTATTATTTTTTCTGAATTTTATTTAATTTTTTTTAAATTTTTTTTAAAAAAATTCAAAATCGGGTTAATCGAGTTGATCGGGTTGATTCAGGTTCAGGTTCACGTTCGGATTGAGAGTTTTCGGGTTGGCTCGGATTCCAATTGGGTTCGAGTCGAACAATTTTTGAATAATATTATTGTTCACCTCGATCCAACTCACCCGAATCGACACCCTTGTCAACAATAAAGGAGCCCTCGACGACTCTTCGTACGTCACAGATATTTCATTTCTTGCAACTTTTTGATCTAGGGTTTTGCCGTTTTGGACCCTTCTATCTCACTGGTTCCCACTCTCAGGTCTTCTTAACAAGTGAGCTTACCGTTTCTTGTCCAACTCTTCGGAAATATTATCTTGATCGGTTATAACTATTCATTTGGGTTGTAATTGCCGTTTTCTTGGGGAAAAAAGACTTTGATTTTGAGGTGTTTTGTTTTCTATTTTTATTTGTTTTTGTGGAGATTCTTTTTCTTGTTGATTTGTAGTTAACCGTAACTTTGCATTAGTGGAAATGGAGATTTTTGGTGATGCGGGTCCTAATTGAATTTGATGGATTTTCGGTGGATTGTGTTTGTTTAATTTAGGTCATGCATGTTGTTTAAAGTTTATTTCTTGTGTGGAAGTTAGATGATTTGGGTTTATGTTCTGATGTTTAGCTGAATTTGATGTTGGGTTCGTTTGATAAGTCTGATATATGCTGAAAGATTTGAACTTTGTGGGTGACGTAGAAGGTCTAGTTGCTTTCTTGGTTAATTATTTTCGATTTGCAGGTTTGAAAATTTTCTTGGTGAAGATTTACCGGAGAATTACCGGAGAATGGTTCTGTTTTATGTGAGAGAACTGAAAATTTATCTTTTAAAAACTAAAGATGTATAAAAATAAGGTAAAATTAGATGACTGGTACTTGTTGAATGCGGGTGCATTTTCTTTAAAAGAAAATGATCTTTTAGTGTGCCGAAGGAAGAATCAAACCGGGGAAAATAATTTGGTGGAGCCATGAATTAGATATGGGAGTTGAAACATTAACTTTAAAAACTGGTTTGGGATCACAATTTGATACATTTATTTAATATATAAAGAATATTATAAAGCTCTGCGAAAATACAAAATGGGAGAGTGACCAACTCTTCCATCCAATCTCTGCCTCTGCCTCTGCCATTTCAACTGTGTGTGTTTGCTGGAAAAAATACAGATAGTACTCGAACACGTCTCTGGGCCATTGGGAAAATGCTAGCATTGTAGTTGATAGAATATTATAATATTCATTGAATCCTCGAGGGTAGCGTAGACCCTGCAGGGTACTGGAACACCTTTTTTTAAATGAGGGTTATTGTCTTGATGTTCGGTTCATGGGCGCTAGTGCTCAACTTTCTCCTTATGCCAAATGGTTTCATATGGTGATGCTTGGACGTTGATTTATCTGTGCTGCATCTATATTTAGTGGCTTTTTAACCATCTAGCTGTTTAATAATTCTGAAAATTTTGTGAAACACTACTGTAAATGATTTTTCATCATATGGTGTCTTTAAGTTTTTTGAAATACATTACGTTGAAGATCTAACATCTGTAGTGTAGATCGAAAACTTCTTTCAGCGTAAATATGAATTTTTGGGAGAACGAGAGTTAAACTGCAATTTAGTTTTATCACTTGATTGCATGATATCCCGACTTTATAGCTTTGTGTCGGGGAACTTTCCTTCATATCTCCACTTGGAGCTGTATTTCTTTGTATCCTTTATGTGATGCAAATCGTTTCCATTGCTGCTACATAATTATAGTCAATGCTTTATAAGAACTGGTTTTGTAACTTTTACTTGCATGATTTGTCCACTGTGCTTATGGGCGATAAGATAGTGGCCTAATTCTAGCATTTTCTTCGGGGAAATGATAAACTTTTCATCTTAAATCTACTCAAGTTCTTACATTCCTTGTTCTTCCAAGTTCCAATGAAGCAAACCTGTCATTGACATCCACGTGTCCTTTATTTGGTTCTAGTAATTTGCTTAAACAAAGCGCACTATTGAAGCACTACTTGAGCTGGTCTTTTGTTAAAATTGAGCAGGTCTTTTGTGTAAAATTGAGCGGTAAGCATGCATGTGATAACTCTATTGTGACGAAGTATCGATCTTACTTGGGCCTATTAGCTTCCTGCATGGTAGTTTTATCCTACTGTTATTGACCGTAATAGTACCTTAATACCATTGAGGTGCATTTTATGGTGTACCACTTTTGTCTGATAAATTCTTATGATAGTACTGATCTTTTACGAAGAACACATCTAAATATGACCACTGCTGCTTAGGATTTGCCGTATCATTTCTTGCTTATTTTGGCTTGTTGCAAAACCTATATATAGCTTTGTATGCTATCTGAAAAGTTGAACTAATACTTGTGAAAATCATTCCATGTAAAATTGGATTATTGTTCTTACTTTTGATTATATAGTTTTGCTTTCCTTTGTGTAACGTGCTGTGACAGATTGGTAGATAACCCTCTGTACGAATTTGAAGCTTCCCTTTAGATATTAGATGGATGAAAGTGGGCAGCATGAAAATGGGAGGAACAAGCCTCCTCAGGGTCAGGTAGCTAGTTCTAAGTCACATTTAATGGCATCTCCGTTTAAGTTTTTCATCTGATTTGATCATATGATGGAGATTTTGGATGTCAAAGGTCGTCTTCCAATCGGTGCTTTGTTAAATATTTTGATTTCAGTGGTTGATGCAGCATCATCAGCCATCCATCAAACAAATAATGGCGATTATGACTGAAAGAGATGCCGCTATTCAAGAACGTAACCTAGCCCTTTCAGAAAAAAAGGCCGCCTTAACAGAAAGAGATGTGGCTATTTTACAGCGAGATGCAGCAATAGCAGAACGAAACAATGCCATAATCGAGAGAGACAAAGCAATTGCCGCTCTCCAATTCCGAGAACATGCTATGAACAATGGTAACTTATCTCCATGCCATCCAGGATGCCAAATTGCACGAGGAATAAAACACGTGCACCATCCACAGCAACACATACATCATCCTCCTCAGCAGCTCATACCTCATCAAGCTCCATACAATACAAGGGATTCACACGTGACGACTGATACTGTTCCATCATCACCAGTTGCTCTTGATCCGGCAAGAACCCGCCGTACGAAACGTCCAAAGGAGGCAAAACCGGCTACCCCAGCCAAGAAAACTTCAAAATCTTTGAAAAAGGTTAAAAAGGAAGGTGAGGATCTTGATAAAACCATGTCTGCAAAGCCTGAGGAATGGAATGGTGGGCTGGATATGGGCAGTGGCAGTGACGACCTTAACAGGCAGCTAGGGGCTTCAAAGCCCGATTGGAAGGATCAGGGCCTGGGATTGAACCAGGTTGCTTTTGACGAAACAACCATGCCGGTTCCCATCTGTTCTTGCACCGGGGTTTTTAGGCCGTGCTACAAGTGGGGTAGTGGAGGTTGGCAATCTTCATGCTGCACCACGAATTTGTCGATGTATCCTCTCCCAGCAGTGCCTAATAAGAGACATGCTCGAGTTGGTGGTCGAAAAATGAGTGGCAGTGCATTTACGAAGCTGCTCGGCCGCCTTGCTGCCGAAGGCCACGATTTATCAAATCCGGTTGATCTCAAAGACAATTGGGCGAAGCATGGGACGAACCGTTACATTACCATCAAATAATAATCGACGAATCTCGCCTACGAGAGCATCAGCGTGTTTGTAGGATGCTGAAGAAGGATGAAGCTAGCTGCTATCTGAGGTAGGTGGATGTTGTTACTTCCAACCATTTTCATGCAAAAACTGATGCTATTTCAGCCTTTTTCTCTATGCATAGAGTATGATTGAAGAGAAGGAGCTTAGTGATTGTAGAATATGTGCTAATATAAAATAGAAGGCAAATCTTTCATCTTCTGCATGTAACCTAAGATATGAAATATATAGCATCCATCTTAATGTATGTTATTAGTACGTGTGTCTATATTAACCTTGAATTCCCAATAAAAGGGTAATGTCTTCGAGCGTGGCGTTTCATCATGAATAAAATATGAATTGTAGGGTGGAAACTGATCACTGATTCCTCCTATAAAAAGTGGCGGCTTCATAGTTCTGATTTAATAATATTTTCTAAACTACTATTTGTTTTTGGAAATAATTTCGAACTCAAATAAAATATGTCACAAATGTTGAAAATTAATATTTTAATATTGAATATTTGAATATTGAATGTTGAATATTTGAATGTTGAAAATTAGGTAAAATTAGATGTTGAATATTGAAATTTGTGTGTGATGATGAATGTAATGATGTAATTTATTTTTGTATTATTTGTAAAGATTTTCTATAAATAGATCTCTCATTTATGAAAAAAAGCACAATTGAGTTGAGAGAAAAATATTATAAGGTGTGTAGTGATAATTTTGAGAGTTTGAGGTTTTTACTTTTTACCGTAAATTTTTACTTTTTCACAACACGTTATCAGCACGAAGCTCTAAAAGTCCTCCATATTTTTCCAAACTTCAAAATAGAAGAAAAAAGTAACAAAAGTAATAATATTTATTTTATTGTTTATTTATTTATTGTGTATATATTTAATGTATAATATAATGTTATTATAAATAATAAAAATAAATTTTTCAAAAAACTTGTTATAAATCCTGGGAGGATGTTAAGACGACATCCCACACTCCCGGTAAGGGATACGACAAGTATAAAAGCCTATAAGGTTTTTAAACAAAATAACTTATGACACCTAATTATAATAATGTGATATGATATACATAATTATTTAAATATGACTAATATTATATACACCATATTATTACCATAAAATTATACAAATACATACATTTATTTTCTTATACACCAACGGTAATAAACGGTAACAAAACGGCTAGTTTTTGCTCTATAAATACAATCTCACAAATACATTCAATCACTCCAACTTTCTCTTCTTCTCTAAAAATTATTCTTCATCAAATTTTNTGACATGGACTCTCGATGTAGAAATGCATATTGAGTCATTAGGTCTAAATGGGACCATAAAAGTAAATGACATATGCACATCACAAGAAAAGGCAAGAGCCATGGTTTTTGCATCGACATCTCGACGAGGGATTAAAATGTGAATATCTGATTGAAAAAGATCCCATGACTTTGTGGAAGGGATTAAAAAAAAGATTCGAACATATAAGGGAAGTTATACTTCCGACCGCCCGGGATGAATGGAATACGTTGAGATTCCAAGATTTTAAGAAAGTCAGTGATTACAACTCGGCGATGTATCGAATTATCTCGCAACTGAAATTTTGTAGGCATGAGATTACTGAATTGGAAATGCTTGAAAAAACATTTTCCACTTTTCACGCATCGAATATAACTCTACAACAACAATATAGAGTGCGTGGATTTTCGAGATATTCTGAACTAATTGCATGTCTCCTTGTGGCGGAAAAGAATAATGAGCTTTTAATGAGAAATCATCATGCACGACCCACTGCTTCAACGGCATTTCCTGAAGTAAATGTCGTAAGAAAAATGAATTTAAACCTGGAAACCAAAATCAAAGTTATATACAAGATTTTGGTCGAGGACAAAATCGAGGTCGTGGTCGTGGACGTGGACGTGGACGTGGAAGTAGTCGTGGTCGTGGATGCGGCCGTGGTTTTGAAAATAATCGAGATAGTTATTTCTATAACTCATCTCAAAAGAGCGTCCCAAACCATCCACCGAAAAGACATCAAGAGAATATGAGTGTTAATGAGAATCATTCAAAAAGATTTGAAAGTTCTTGTTTCAGATGTGGTACTCCAGGACATTGGTCCCGTATTTGTCGAGCCCCTGAGCACCTTTGTAAACTTTATAAAGAATCAATAAAGGGGAAAGAAAAGGAGACAAACTTTACTGAACACAGTGAACCTTTGAGTGGTTCAACTCATTTTGATGCTGGAGATTTTCTGATTGATTTCTCAGATAATGATCAATTTGATGGTGGAATAAATATGTAAAATATTTTATTTTTTATGTATTCGTATGATAATGTTTTATAGTGTGTTATATTGTATTGTATTTTATTGTCAATAATTTTATTTCATTGCATATTTTTTTGAAGTTCAAATATGGAAAATGCTACGAACCAAGCTGAAGTTTGCATACCTGATAGTGGTACAACGCACACTATCCTCCGAGATAAAAGATATTTCTTGGAACTAAAACCAACAAAAACAACGGTGAATACAATATCAGGTCCTGTAGACTTGATTAAAGGATGTGGTAAAGCACAATTTTTGTTACCTAATGGTACAAAATTTTTGATCAATGATGCTTTATATTCACCACAATCGAAAAGAAATTTGTTGAGTTTTAATGATATATATTCCCATGGGTATGATACTCAAACAATGAATGAAGGGAATGAGAAATATATGTGTCTTACCACATATAAATCAGGAAAGAAATATGTGATTGAAAAACTACCAATGCTCCCTACTGGATTGCATTATACACATATACGTCCCATTGAATCAAACATGGTAATTGATAATTCTTCAATATTAACCAATTGGCATGATCGATTAGGACATCCTGGTTCAACAATGATGCGAAGAATTATAGAAAATACACATGGTCATCCATTGAAAGACCAGAAGATCTTTCAGAATAATAAGTTTCAATGTAAAGCATGTTCTCTTGGAAAACTTATTATAAGACCATCACCAGCCAAAATCCAAACTGAATCACCAATGTTTCTTGAACGTATTCAGGGTGATATTTGTGGACCAATCCATCCACCATGTGGACCATTCAGATACTTTATGGTATTGATTGATGCCTCCAGCAGATGGTCACATGTATGTTTATTGTCAACTCGAAATGTTGCATTTGCAAGATTACTTGCTCAAATAATAAAATTGAGGAATCAATTTCCCGATTATACAATCAAGAAAATTAGACTTGATAATGCTGGTGAATTTACTTCCCAGACTTTCAATGATTATTGTATGTCTATGGGAATCATTGTTGAGCATCCTGTTGCTCATGTACATACTCAAAATGGATTGGCTGAATCATTGATTAAACGTCTGCAAATGATTGCTAGACCAATGATTATGAAAACAAAGCTCCCTATTTCTATATGGGGACATGCAATTTTACATGCTGCTTCATTAATTCGCATCAGACCAAGTGCATATCATAAATACTCCCCATTGCAGCTTGCATTTGGTAAAGAACCAGACATTTCTCATCTGAGAATTTTTGGATGTATGGTGTATGTGCCTATTGCACCACCTCAACGAAAGAAAATGGGACCTCAAAGAAAGATTGGAATTTATATTGGTTATGATAGTCCATCGATCATTCGATATCTTGAACCACAGACAGGCGACGTGTTCACAGCACGTTTTGCTGATTGTCATTTTAATGAGGAAATCTTCCCAATGTTAGGGGGAGAACAGAAACATACCGAAAAAGAAATTACATGGTATGTATCATCATTGTTACATCTGGATCCAAGAACAAAACAATGTGAAAAAGATGTACAGCAAATTGTGCACTTGCAAAGAATAGCAAATCAAATACCAGATGCATTTGCAGACACAAAAGGGGTAACTAAATCATATATACATGCTGCAAATGCCCCTGCTCGAATTGAAATTCCGAAGAAACAAATTGAAGATAGTCATGATGTCATTAAACGCCTGAAGCGTGGAAGGCCAGTTGGTTCCAAGGATAAAAATCCTCGAAAAAGAAAATTCATAGAGAAACACAATGATCACAAAATAGAGAATGATGTTCCTGAAGAAACACATAATGATCACAAAATAGAGAATGATGTTCCTGAAGAAACACATGATGATGAAAATGTTTTGTCAGAACCACAAACTGACGAGAATCATGAAATCTCTATCAATTATATTAATACTGGAAAAATATGGAACCGAAAAGATATAGAAGAAATTGATGATATATTTTCTTATAATGTGGCAATCGACATCATAAATGATAATGAAGATCATGAACCAAAATCTTTTGGTGAATGTAAAAATCGGCAGGATTGGATAAAATGGAAAGATGCCATCCAGGTTGAATTGGATTCGCTAAATAAACGTAATGTTTTTGGACCTATAGTCCTTACACCTGAAGGTGTAAAACCTGTTGGATACAAATGGGTTTTTATTCGAAAGCGAAATGAGAAAAATGAAATAGTAAGATATAAAGCTCGACTTGTTGCACAAGGTTTTTCTCAAAGGCCTGGAATTGATTATGAAGAAACGTATTCTCCTGTGATGGATGCAATTACGTTTCGGTATTTGATTAGCTTGGCAGTATCTGAAAATTTAGAAATGCGTCTTATGGATGTTGTTACAGCCTACTTATATGGATCACTTGATAGTAATATATATATGAAAATCCCTGAAGGATTTAAGATGCCTGAAGCACAAAGTTCAAAACCCAGAGAATGTTATTCTGTGAAATTACTAAGATCATTATATGGGTTGAAGCAATCCGGCAGAATGTGGTATAATAGGCTAAGTGATCACTTGATGAAAAAGGGATATGTAAATAATTCAATATGCCCTTGTGTTTTCATTAAGAAAACAACATCCGGATGCGTAATTATTGCTGTATATGTTGATGATTTAAACATCATTGGAACAAATAAGGAAATTCAAGAAGTTGTGTCATACTTGAAAGAAGAATTTGAAATGAAGGATCTTGGAAAAACCAAGTATTGTCTGGGTTTACAAATTGAACAAAAAGAATGTGGAATATTTGTTCACCAGACAAATTATACAGAAAAGATCCTTAAACGTTTTAATATGGACAAATCAAATCCTTTAAGTACTCCAATGGTTGTTAGATCATTAAACATAGAAAAGGATCCATTCCGTCCATGTGAAGATGATGAAGATATTCTTGGTCCAGAAGTACCATATCTAAGTGCTATCGGTGCCCTTATGTATCTTACAAATTGTACAAGGCCTGATATATCTTTTGCCGTAAATTTATTGGCAAGATTTAGCACATATCCAACAAAGAGACATTGGAACGGAATTAAACATATATTCCGTTATCTACGAGGAACGACAGACTTGGGACTTTTGTATTCAAAAGATGCTAATCCAAGTATAATTGGTTATGCCGATGCTGGATACTTATCTGATCCACACAAAGCACGTTCTCAAACTGGATATGTATTTACTCGTGGAGGCACTGCAATTTCTTGGCGTTCACAGAAACAAACACTTGTAACAACTTCATCAAATCATGCCGAGATTATTGCACTACATGAAGCAAGCCGTGAATGTGTGTGGTTAAAATCAATGACTCAACATATCCAAATCTCATGCGGATTATCATTCGACGAGAAGCCTGTGATACTATATGAAGATAATGCTGCATGTGTTGCTCAAATGAAAGAAGGATACATAAAAAGCGACAGAACTAAACATATTCCTCCTAAGTTCTTCGCATTCACCAAGGAGCTTGAGAAGAATAAATGTATTGATGTTCGTCACATTCAATCAAGTGAAAACTCATCAGATCTCTTCACAAAGGCACTTCCTACGACAATATTCAGAAAGCATATATATAATATTGGGATGCGCAATCTACGAAATTTGTGAAGAATTGTTCGTGTCAACATGAGGGGGAGTTTACGTGACTGCACTCTTTTTCCCTTACTATGGTTTTTATCCCAATGGGTTTTTCTTAGTAAGGTTTTTAACGAGGCAGTATAAAAACACGTAATGAAGACAATCATTATGATCATCATCACAAAGAGGAGTGTTGAAATTTAATATTTTAATATTGAATATTGAATGTTGAATATTTGAATGTTGAAAATTTGGTAAAATTAGGTGTTGAATATTGAAATTTGTGTGCGATGATGAAGGTAATGATGTAATTTATTTTTGGATTATTTGTAAAGATTTGCTATAAATAGATATCTCATTTGTGAAGAAAATCACAATTGAGTTGAGAGAAAAATATTATGAAGGGTGTAGTGTGATAATTTTGAGAGTTTGAGATTTTTACTTTTTACCGTAAATTTTTACTTTTTCACAACAACCAATAGTTTTATAACGTGATTTATGGATGATAAACATTTTTTTTAGAAAAGACCGTGTATAAAAATTAAATTGACAAATCAATTCGGAATAAAAGGGGATAAAATTCAGATACATCCCTCACATTTGAATCCAATTTCAAAATAATCTATAACCTTTCAAGTTACTTCAATTTCATCCATCGTCTCTGTTTTGACAAAAAAAAAAAAATAGACCAATTATTTACATTTGTTAGTTGTTTAACTTAAATGTCCTTTTATCTTATTTGAATAATAAAAATTAATTATATTTTTACCACTCCTTGGCAAGTGCATGTGAGGAATATACAAATGCTTTATATGTAAAGAAGAAGAACATAAAACTGTTGATTGCCCAAAGAAGAAAGGACCAATTGTTGGCAGAGCTTATGTCATGCAGGCTGAAGAAGCTGAGGAAAAGCCAAACACGACTCTAACGTTTTTATATTGATTTTGTTGCATGAAACGTTAAATTGGTTATGAGAGTTGATTAGGATAATAAAGAACTTAGAGGAAATAGGTTGCATGCTCTACCTTAGTTGGATTTAAGAGAAGATATTGAAAATTATAGAAATTGAGCATAAAATATAAACTTTAATAATACAAGGGAATGAATTGGGCCAAATTAAGAATTTTGATGCTTGAAAGTGAGAAATTTCGAAAATTTGGGACAATTAGTTAGACTTGTCAAATTGGGTCAGGCCCGCGCGGGCCGACCCGCCCCGCTATAAAAAATAAGTGGGTTGAGTTGATACAATGGCAGCCCGTTTGGAGGCGGGCCAAATGGACTGAGCTCGTTTGGGTTGCGGGTCAAGATGGGGCGGGCCTAAACGGGGCTGGCTGGCCCGTCAAATTAGGGTATAATTTTATATAAAAATTGGAATAAGTCTCCTACTCGTTGGAATTCGACATATCATGATGTTGGAAAATATGCCATCAAAAATAAAAAAGCATTTTCTTCTCTTCAATTGAATGATAATAATTATAAATATTGTCCTTCAATTGAAGAGTGGAAAAAAAAAGAAAAAATATGTGAATTTCTTGAGCCCTTTTATTTTACTACCAATTTGATCTCCGGTTCTTCTTATCATACATCAAATTTGTACTTCATGAAAATTTGAAGTTGAGGTTTTGTTAAATGAGAACTTGTCAAATGAAGATGAGGTGATAAGTGATATGTTTAAAAGGATGAAAGAGAAGTTTGATAAGTATTGGAATCAATATAACATGGTGCTTGCATTTGGGGCTATTCTTGACCCACGAATAAAGTTTTCAATGTTTTTAAGTATTTTATGAAACTATTTGACTGAAATATATTTTTCTTCTATGTTTAATGCGATATTGTTTAGCATTTTTTTTTAAAAATAAGCGGGTCGGCCCGCCCCGACCCGCCTAATGGCGGGTTGAGGCCCGCCCCGCTAGCCCGTTTGACATGTCTACAATTAGTGCATAAATTCGAAATTCAATGGGCCAAAGTGTAAAATCGAGAATTAAGGGGCTAAATTCCTAATTTGATAGGAATTCGAAATTTTTAGGGGTTGGAAAATGCAATTTCTGAAAATTATTACGGTCAAGTGTTAATTTTCGAAAAATTTTGGGTAATTAATTATATAATTTTTTTAAGTTTCAACACGATTGGATTTGATAATATATTTGTTGGAGGAGGGATATTCATTTTAGGTGCAGTTACCAACGCATTGCTAGATTCCGGAGCTACACACTCATTTATGTAACGCTCCCAAAATTTGAAGGTCCACGTAAATCACATGCATGCAAGTTATTAAATTCCTTGTTTATTTCAATTAATTGCTTTAATTGCATAAATTCATTATGTTATGCATGTTGACATGTTTAAAATATATTTTTCTACATGGTTGCATTAAAATGTATTTTCAAAGGTTATTCGAGTTGTGATCGAAGAACGGAAACCGAGGGCTGAAAAATAGAAAATGTTTTATTAGTTAATTGTTTTTAATTATTTAAAATTAAGGATGATGCTTTTTCTTATTTTTGAAAATAAGGAGTTTTGAGGTGATTTTATACGCCGGGACGTAATTTTTATCGGTGTTGGATTTTCAACAAAAATAAGAACGTTTTGACAACCTGACTAATAATTTCACGAACTTTATTAAACAAAATAATTTTATTAAACACTAATGGGCTTATTGGGTCTAATTAACTTTGTTAATGTGCCTAAACTTTTGTTAGTGTGTTAATAAGTATTTAAAGTGCAATCTACCCCATAATTAAATCTTAGGAACTAACAAAGCAGGTACAACACAAGGAAATATGGACTCACGCACAAACTATCTATCTTTATTGTTCTATCCCTCTCAAAGGTAATATTCCTTGTGGTAGTTCTTCCGGAAATACATTAACAAATTCCTCCAAAAGTGAAACAACAATGCTAGAAACTGTTCCAGCTATATCACTTGTGTTTAAGAAAACTTCCTTATAAATAATTAGACTTGTCAAATTGAGTCAGGAACGTCGGCCCGCCCCGCCCCGCTATAAAAATTGAGCGTGTTGGGTTGATAAAATAGCATCCCGTTTGGAGGCGGGCCAAATGGGCTGAGCCCGTTTGGGTTGCGGGCTAAGACGGGGCAGGCCTAAACGGGGCGGGCGGTAGAATTTTATATTTTCAAGCTTTAAGTTTTATATAAAAATTTGAATAAGTCTCTTGCGCCTCCATCACTCTCTTATCTTATTTCTTCTTTATTTTTCTCGTGCGCTTCGCCTCCATCACTCACTCTGGCTTTTTTTCAAAGATGTTATGCTCTCCTCCCTTTTCTTTAATAGATATAGGCTACATGAATAAAATTTACAGATAATTTACGGAATGAAAAAGTTAAATTTTGGTTTAGGAATTTACTGATAATTTACCCTTAGAAAAATATATATATATATAGAAAATAAAAAGGGAGAAATTTACTTCGTGTATTTTAGATTCAGACGATGATATATGTGCGAATATTAAAACATCATCCCGAGAATGATCCAATGTTGAAATTTTTGATAAAGAAACAGTGGAAGGAATTATTGTAGAAGATCAAGACTGAATGAAATTTAATGAGAATTGACTTTATAGTATTTGTTTAATTTCTTCATATTTGGTTTAAGCACTTTACTTTTTATGGATTATGTTGTATACTTTTTCAATTTCTTATTTCAATGTTTTTAACACAGGTGGTTCATGGGTGTGCAAAAGTTGTTTCAACTCACTCTTTTGGGTCATATATGTTTCTTTTGACCTCTTCTCTATAGTTATTTTTCTTTTTTCATTTCTTATGGTCATCTCACTTTTTTGTTCACTCTTTTTTCGACCATCTCTTTGTTTTTCTCTTAAGTCATCTCACTTTTTTATTCGCTTTTTTTTGGTCTCCTCTCTTTCTCTTTTCTTTAATTGGTCCTCCAATATTTTCTTTGGGGACAAAGGAAGTAATACAATAGGTATCTTCTTTAGAACAATAGAGTACCTATTCTTGAATCCATCATTCGCCACCCTCCTATCATATTGCCACGGTCTCCATAACAAAATATGGCAAGCATGCATTGGTACCACATCGCACAACACTTAATCTACGTACTTCTCAATTGAAAAAGAAACTAAAATTTTCTTGTTGACCTTCACCTCCGCACAGTCATTCAATCATGGAACATTAGTACAATTTCTTCCATCTGTGATAAGATTGCAAACTTTTTCATTCACAAAACACCTAGCATGAAACAAGTTCTCTCTTTGGTTAATTTCCTCCTCCTTGATTTAGACACTCATGATACTCCTAGTCACTAGCGCTTCACCTAAATCAGCCTCATATCTCTCATTAGGATCTTCCAACTCGGACATCTCATCATCACCCTCGTACTCCCCATAACTTTGAGATTCATACTCCCCATAGGCATTCATTGTCATCACCCTCTATCTTAGGACGCTGGCGAGTGATATAGGTGGATTTTACGTGTTTTTCATATTATGTGATAGCTCATTGTGTTACACATATCTTTTAGATTGTATGCATTTTTGTGATATTTTGGCATATATTATGTTTTCTTATCGCTCGTGTGTCTCGTTGTGCAAATGCAGGAAATTCGTGAATAAACGGAAGAGTGAGAGACCTCCGCCCGGGCGGAAACTTATATCCGCCCGGGCGCAGTTGAATTTTTGGAAAAATTCTTGGCCAATTTCTTTCCTTATTTTTGGATATGGAAGATATGGAAGGGGAGATTGGACAATTTTGAAGGGTATTCAGACATTATTGAGCAGCCTAGAAAGGAGAGGAGAAGAGCAAAGCTTGGAGAAATTGCTTGGAGTTGAAGATTCGAAGATTTCCGGGCACCGTTCTTTGCAGATCTCTTCTCGTCTAGTATTTCTTATTTAGAATTTATCGTTTAAACACTGTGTTGTTTATTTTCACTATGAATTTGAGTAGCTAATTTAAATATTTGTTGGGATTTAAGGGGATCCTACCCCGAACTTTTATTCAATTCATGCACGTGTTGATTGTTGATTTATTCTTGAATATGCTTTTGTTTTGTCGTGTTGTTAGAGCGTAGCTAACTGTAACAATTTACATAGACATATAAAATTGGATAATCGCCGATAGTCATAGTACGGTGGGGAGAAAACTAGGGGATTTCATAGATCGATATGCGATTCACTCTTGATAAATAATTAAAGACATTTAATTACTTTACTGAGTAGAATTAGTTTTACATAGCTCGAGAGGGCGTGTTCAATTGAATAAAAAATCCTTTCGGAAGCGTAAATCACTATCGAACGAATTAATTAATTAACGAGGGGGTCAGTGAACTGAAATTTCCAACAAATTCATTTCTCATTGAATTTTAATTAACCATTCTAGATATTATATCTCATTATTTAATTCCTGAACCTTTTTATTTGCAATTTTTATTTGAGCATATTAGTAATAAACAATCATTCAAATTTCGTTGCTAAAGATTTAATAACTGAAAATAATAATTTTCAAATAAAGTCTCCAGTGAAACGATACTCGTACTCTAGTACATTATAGTAGAACTTGACATTGTGCAGTTGCGTTTATTTCGAGCTTGAATATTTTTAATTTTGACCAAGAGTTTTACAATGCAAGTTTAGCTCGATCAAGTTTATGGCGCCGTTGTCGGGGACTGTTAATTCACTATTTTATTTTTAGTTATTTTCTTTAGCATTGTTTTATTTTTCTTGAGCTAAAACTCCATATTTTATTCCAGATATCTTTCCCAGTGCATGCCAAAGTCACTTAATGTGGAGCTTGAGCAGTTTGACCCTGAAATTGAAAGAACTTTCCACAGAAAAAGACAACAGTAGAGACTGAAGGAACTGATGGAGAGGCACGAGCACGAGCATGAGGAGGAACACCATGAAGATAGACATGTTGAGATACCACGCCGCATACCGATGCTAGAGTATGCTCAGCCTTCTTTGGATGGAGCAAGCCCCAGCATTGTGAGGCTTATTGTAAAGGCAAACCACTTCGAAATCAAGCCAGCTATAATTCTGATGATTCAGAATACAATCCAGTTTTGAGGATATGCAGTAGATGACCCAAACACGCACATCGTAGATTTTCTTGAAATTTGAGATATTTTTAAATTTAATGGAGTTTCTGATGATGTTGTTAGGTTGCGTTTATTTCCTTTGTCCTTACGTGACAAAGCTAAAGCATGGTTAAATTGTTTACCTATAGTTTCGATCACCACATGGGAGGACATGGCGAAGGCATTTCTCATTAAATACTTTCCTCCATCTAAGACCATGAAGTTGCGGGCAGATATCACCACATTTGCTCAATTCGAGCAAGAGTGTTTATATGAGGCATGGGAGCGTTTCAAAGATCTATTACGAAGATGCCNAAATTAGACCCTTCATATATATATATATAAATCATTTCTAAATTTAAATATTAATAATTATGCATGGCTTATACGTAGTCTGATTTTCGGGTCGTTACAAGATAAGTGCAGGAGTACACCAGGTAACTGACCTTTCTGCTATTACCGCGCAACTTGATGTCGTGAACAGGAAATTGGATGGCTTGAATATGGGTGGCACGGCTATGCGTCTTCAAGAGATATTCTGTGATAAGTGTGGAGGTGAACACTTTGTGAAGGACTGTCAAGAGGGCAATCCCTTCTATGTGCAAGAAGAGGCACCAGTGAATCAAGTGGGAGTCCAAAACCGTCCAAGGAAAGATCCGTACTCGAACACATATAATCCTAGATGGAGGCAACATCCCAACTTCTCATGGGGTGGTCAAAACAGTCAAAATCGACCACAGGGAGGACAACCTTATGGGAAACAACCGATGTACAGATTTGACCCTCCTAGAGAAGAAAAGTCCAATTTGGAGCAGATGATGTCTAAGTTCATCTCAGCCACCAAGACTAGACTCCAAAACCAATATGCATCGATAAAGGGGCTAGAGAGTCAAATTGGACAGTTAGCTAAGATTATAGCAAGTAGAGAGCCGGGCACCTTGCCAAGTAACACAGAGACCAATCCAAAAGAGAAAGTGAAGGCCATCGAGTTGAAGAGTGAGAAAATTTTAGAGTCTAGATGGAAGGAAAAAAGTCAAATACTAGATGAACAGCTTGAGACATCCAAAGGTAAGTCTTCTAACTCTACACCAGCACCCACTGCACAATCAAAGATTGTTGTACCTCATCATTTCCCTGCAGCATTGAAAAAAGCAAAAATTGATGCGCAATTCGGTAAGTTTCTTGAGATATTTAAAAAATTGCATATCAATATTCCTTTTGCTGATACTTTGATGCAAATGCCTAGTTATGCTAAATTTTTGAAGGACATCTTAGCAAACAAGAGAAAATTGAAAGATCACATGACGGTAAATCTAACTGAAAATTGCTCTGCTTTGGTGCAAAACAAAATCCCACCGAAACATAAAGACCCAGGGAGTTTTTCTATTCCTTGCATGATTGGTGATGTTTTTCATAAAGCTTTGTGTGATATTGGTGCGAGTATTAATCTAATGCCTTTATCTGTATTCAGGAAACTCGGATTAGGAGAGCCTAAGCCAACCAAGATGTCCTTGCAACTGCAGACAGATCTATCAAATACCCGCGAGGAGTCATAGAGGACGTCCTCGTAAAGTGGACAAATTTAAATTTCCTGCAGATTTTGTAGTACTTGACATGGAGAAAGACATGGAGATGCCCTTGATTTTAGGGAGACCATTCCTTGCGACTGGCAAGGCCCCGATTGATGTTCAAGAAGGGAAGTTGAGATTGAGAGTGGGCGAGGAAGAAATTACTTTTGATGTCTTTAATGCTCTTAAGCACACACTGATGACTGTTTTAGAATTGATGCTGTGGATTCACTTGTGTGTAATTTTATGCAGGATGCCATGAAAGACCCATTGGAAGCCACCCTCACAACTGAATTGAAGGAGGATGACTTGGACGAAGAAAAAGCTGAAATAGTGGCATACTTTAATGCCAACCATCCATGAAGAAATCCAATGAGGATGAGACTGGAGGCTTTAGGAGAGCGAAGAGATTTGACCCCTCCAAAGTCAAGCATCGAGGAATCACCGACGCTTTAGCTCAAACCCTTTCCTCCGCACCTAAAGTACGTATACCTAGGTGAGAATAACACTTTGCCTGTCATTATCTCTGCTGCTTTGACAGATTCTATGGAGGAAAAATTGTTGCAAGTTCTCAAAAAGCACAAAAAAGCATTTTCCTGGAAGGTGGCAGACTTCAAGGGAATAAGTCCATCAATCTGCATGCACAAAATCTTGATGGAAGAAAAGTACTCACCCCTCATGCAACCTCAAAGACGACTCAATCCAAAGATGCAAGAGGTAGTGAAGGCTGAAACTATCAAGCTTCTCGATGCAGATATTATCTATCCCATTTCAGATAGTGCATGGGTAGGGAAGGCAACTTTCCCCGCGGGTTCGGGTCCCCGCGGATAAAACCCAAAACGGGACGGTTTCGGGGGAGAGCTATCGGGTTCGGTTTCGGTTTCAGGGATTTTAAAAATCCCCGTAATGATTCGGAGGCGGGTATGGGTATGATATCCCCNTTGGGTTCAGGTCCCCGT
Organism: Primulina huaijiensis; assembly: GCF_012295235.1. Classification (NCBI taxonomy): domain Eukaryota; kingdom Viridiplantae; phylum Streptophyta; class Magnoliopsida; order Lamiales; family Gesneriaceae; genus Primulina; species Primulina huaijiensis. Next base: position 18,502,595 of record NC_133323.1, read on the forward strand.
GGATAAAACCCAAAACGGGACGGTTTCTGGGGAGAGCTATCGGGTTCGGTTTCGGTTTCGGGGATTTTAAAAATCCCCGTAATGATTCGGAGGCGGGTATGGGGATGATATCCCCATCCCCGAACCCGCCCCGATAATAATAATAATAATAAATTATAAATATACGAAATAAAAAAATATATTTAACCTAACCCCTCAATTCCCATTCTTGATTCTCCAATTCTGCCATTCACGCTCACGACTCACAATTCCCATTCTTGAATCTTGATTATCCCATTCTGCCATTCACGCTCACTCAGGCTCATGTCTCCAGTAGTCCAGTTCCACACTTCCACTCTCGACTCTCAAGGTACAATCAACACTTCAAGTCTCCAACTCTTCACCAACACTCCAAGTCTGTAGTAGATTTTTATTTTCTTGAAAATATGCTGGCTACTTGAAATCTTTGTGCTTGATTGTGGCTTCTTGTCTATGATTCAGCATTTTGAAAATTAATAATTCTGCCTATCGCCGTCTATCACATGCTATTATGGTTTATTTCAATTCTTTTCTATGTTAGTTGTTTGCGTAGCATTTTTTATTTACCATAAATTACTTGAATGTGGTTGAGAGTACAAACTTCTTTTATTATTATTACTATTATTGAAAAAGAGAGCTAAAAAATATAGGCAAAGATTTTGCTGATCGTGTTCAAAATAGTGAAAGCTTATTTTTGATATCATCGTTTGGTTAACATAATTAGGAAAAACAAGGTAATCCTCCTTGCTAAAAATTTGTTAAAACTAATCTTTCACTATATTATCATTTTATTAAAAAATTTATTTTTAGTAAATTTGTATTTTATCAATACAAATCTTCATTCTCTGTTTACATTTTTCTTTCTTTCTTTGTTGTTGTTTTTTTTAAAAAAATTAATATTCTTTTTAATGGATTTGATTTTCGTGGGAGGAAATTGTTTCTGTATTTAGAATCTTTTTTTCTTGAGTGTTGCAAAATTACAATGCTTTTTATGATAACCAATTTGACATATGATGATGGTATAATTGAGGTGAAATTATTTTTCAAACATGAATTTGTTTCCGTTAGTGATGGAAATTTTTAAGATGTTGAATAACTATCTCGTTTGAGTTGTGGGTCTAAATTGTTATAAAACCAATTCAGAGCCTTGACCAGAAGTATTACTAGTTTTACAAAGCCTTGGTATTTCTATAATATCCTTCATCCCATAATTATCCACCTCTTATGCAAATTATTTGATATCATTTCAGATGGAATCTAACGATAAAGAGGTTGAGACTGCTCCAACTGTGGAAGTCAAGCACTTGAATCGAAAAATGAGAGTGTTTCGATCGAGGAAAATGAAATACCTCAAAATGAGAATTTAGATGCTGAAATTATGGGAGCAGATGGTGGAAATAAAAGAAAATTTAGATCTCCTGCATGGGATCATTTTGAGATGAAGCTAATTGGAGGAAAATGGAAAGCGATATGCAATGGTTGTAAGAAGTCTTTAGGTGGTGAAAGTAAGAATGGTACCAGACATTTACTTGACCACATAAAAACATGTTTGCACAAAAAACAGAAGACTATAAAACAATCTCTACTGCACCCAACAAAATCCAATGACGAGACAACGATGCTTGGGACATACCATTTCAACCAAGACCACGGGAGGGAAGAGCTTTCGAATATGATTATATTGCATGAGTATCCGCTATCTATGGTTGATCATATGGGCTTTAGAAGGTACTCTTATACCTTACAACCGTTATTTAAAGTTGTTTCCCGCAACACAGTTAAGAACGATATCATGAAGATATTTGAGCAAGAAAGAGATAAAACAATGAAATTATTGGATTCAAATGCTAGTCGGATTGCATTGACTATTGATATGTGGACGTCAAATAATCAAAAAAGAGGATTCATGGCAATCACTTCACACTTCATCGATGCTTCATGGAAACTACAAAGTCGGCTTCTAAGGTAAATTTTTTCTTCTCTCTTAAAATTTGCACTTTTATTTACCGTTAATAATATTACTATCGTTGTTTAAATTTATTATATTTCTTTTTTTTACTAGGTTTATATATGTGCCGTGTCCACATACTGCTGAGGTGCTTGCAAATTCCCTTGTTGATTGCCTCTTGGATTGGAATTTGGATCGTAAGTTATCTACTTTAACTATTGATAATTGCACAACTAATGATGCTATGATTGAGCATATTCTAGATAAGCTTCCTCCGAGTTCACTTATTTTAGAAGGTAAATTATTTCACATGCGGTGTTGTGCCCATACTTTGAATTTGGTTGCGAGGGATGGACTACCATTAATCAGTGGTAGTATTGAACCAATTCGATATAGTGTCGGATTTTGGACAGAAACACCGAAAAGAGATGAAAAATTTATTGCAACAACTCGACAGTTGAAGGTTCCAAGCACCAAAAAATTGGAACTTTATTGCAAAACACGTTGGAACTCTACATATTTAATGCTTAACACTGCATTGGAATATAAAGATGTGTTTGCTTGTTTTAAATACCGTGAGAGTTTGTACAAAAGAGTTCCCACAGAAGATGATTGGTCAAAAGTGAGAGAGATTTCTTTTAAATTGGAGATTTTTTATGATGCCACAGAGTTGCTTTCGGGGACCAAGTATTTCACTATAAATATTTTCTTCTCAACTATTTGTGATATTAAGTTGACAATTGATGATTGGCTTCTTTTGGATGATAATGTGGTGAATAAAATGGCAACAAATATGAAATTAAAGTTTGAAAAGTATTGGGAGATGATGAATTGTTTGTTGGCAATTGGGAGCATTTTAGATCCGAGGTACAAGATGAAGACAATTCAATTTTATTATCCTCTTGTTTATGGTGATATGTATTCATTTAAAAATAAAAAAATAAAGAAAAAGTTGTATGAAATTGTTGAAGAGTACAAGAAAAAATCCAAACAATATCAGGAAGTGAAAGATTCACGATCTTCATATTTAAGGCCTCCACTTCCTAAGCGTGGTAGTTATGGTGATAAATTTGAGATGTTCATGGATTCCAATACTAATACTGAACTTGAGAAGTCGGAGTTGGATTATTATTTAGAAGAGTCTTTGTTGCCAAGAAATACAAGTTACTTTGATATCTTATGTTGGTGGAAGACGAATGGGATCAAATATCCCATTTTGCATGATATTGCAAAGGATGTGTTGGCCATTCCTGTGACGACTGTTGCTTCTGAATCAACATTCAGTACTAGTGGGAGAGTTTTAAGTGCTCATCGTAATCGACTTCATCCTAAAACTGTGGAGGCTTTGATGTGTGCTCGAGTTTGGTTATGGAGTGAAACTCGAGTTATTAAATAGTTTCAAAACAAATTGTTTATGGTACTTTATTTATATTTTTATTTTATAATATATTTTTATTTTTTTTGTCTTATTAGATTCTATAGCTTCAAAGGATCAAAAGTTTGACAACGATTCTGATATAGAGGTAAGTAATAAGTTGATTTTTTATTGTATTAAAGTGTTTTAAATTTATATATTTTTTCTCTATGTCTTATTATTTTTTAGGAGCCAGAGTCATGCACTAACAGTACCACTGATTACAGAATGGAGTGATGTGATGTGATATATCGGAGAAGAAAGTAATCTGAAGATGCTAACGAGTTTGATCTTTTATATTTATTGGAAGTATGAATTTTTTTTTTGAGAATATTGAACAATGGATTATTAATTTTATGTATGTCATTGAATTTTTGTATCAATACTTTTTAAGTCAAATTAAAAAAATTTGTGTCAATTCAATAAAGACTTAAAGTTTCATAAAAAAAAAATTCAAGCGGGGATGGGGACGAGGACGGGGATGGGGGGTCGGGGACGGGGATTCCCCGATTGGTAGAATCGAGGATGGGGGCGGGGATATAAATCGAGGGCGGGGATGGGGATGGCAAATTCGCCCCCGCCCCAGCCCATTGCCATCCCTATGCATGGGTAAGTCTTGTTCAGTGTGTGCCTAAGAAAGGTGGGATTACTTTGATCACTAATGAAAAGAATGAATTTATTCCCACGAGGACTGTTACGGGGTGGAGAGTGTGTATGGACTATAGGAAGTTGAATGATGCCACCCGTAAGGACCACTTTCCCCTTCCCTTTATTGATCAGATGTTGGAGAGACTAGCGGAGAATGAGTTTTACTGTTTTTTAGATGGGTATTCGGAGTATAATCAAATCACTATTGCACCTGAGGACCGAGAGAAAACCATTTTCACTTGTCCTTATGGAAATTTTGCTTTCCGTTGTATGCCTTTTGGTTTTTGTAATGCCCCTGCTACATTCCAGCGCTGCATGACTGCTATATTCCATGATATGATTTAAACATTTCTTGAAATATTTATGGATGAATTTTCTATCTTTGGTGCAACGTTTGATGAGTGTTTACAGAATCTGAGATCCGTGTTGAGGAGGTGCGAGGAGACGAACCTAGTGCTGAATTAGGAGAAGTGCCACTTCATGGTACAAGAGGGAATTATCCTAGGGCACAAGATTTCGGAGCATGGAATAGAGGTGGATAAGGCAAAAGTGCAAGTTATCAAGAACTTACCACCTCCGACATCCATAAAGGGAGTTAGAAGTTTCCTAGGCCACGTCGGTTTTTATCGGCGTTTTATCAAAAAATTTTCAAAAATTGCAAAACCTCTGTCTTCTTTACTTATGAAGGATGTTCCTTTTGATTTTAATTCTAACTGTCTACATGCCTATGAGGATTTAAATGAGCGCTTGGTGACGGCTCCTGTTTTGGTGGCACCGGATTGGGATCTACCCTTCGAGGTCATGTGCGATGCCAGTGATACTGCGGTGGGGGCTGTGCTTGGCCAGCGGCGAAACAAGGTATTTCATACAATTTACTACGCAAGTAAGACCCTAGATGAGGCACACTTAAATTATGCCACCACTGAAAAAGAGTTACTTGAAGTGGTATTTGCACTTGACTAGTTCCATTCATAAAGTCATTGTTTACACAGATCATTCTGCACTTAAATATTTACTTTCTAAGAAAGATGCAAAGTCACGTCTACTTAGGTGGATTTTATTGTTACAAGAATTTGATTTAAAAATAAAGGATAAGAAGGGTGTTGAGAATGTGGTAACAGATCACTTGTCTAGATTGGAGCTTATAAGTAATGACTTGTGTAGATCATGCTATAAATGATTGGTTTCCTAATGTGCAGCTATTTGAGGTGAAACACTGTCCTTGGTATGCAAATTTTGTTAACATTATTGTCACATGCACACCACCATCGAATCTATCCTTTCACCAACGAAAGAAATTCTTTTCTGACGTGAAATATTATTTTTGAGAGGAGCCGTTTTTGTTCAGAATTTGTGCAGATACCATGATACGGAGATGTGTGGCGGAGGAAAAAATGTGATCGATTCTCAGTCATTGTCATGACCGCGAGGTAGGTGGTCATTTTGGACCCACACGAACGACATCCAAGGTACTCGAATGTGGTTTTTATTGGCCAATCCTATTTAAAGATGCTCGTTCTTATGTGCTTTCCTGTGATAAATGCCAGCGGACAGGTAACATCTCTAACCGTCATGAAATGCCATTAAACAATATCATTGAGTGTGAGGTTTTTTATGTATGGGGGATAGACTCCATGGGACCATTTCTCAGTTCGTTCACAAAAAAATATATTTTGGTTGTGGTTGATTATGTGTCTAGGTGGGTAGAGGCAAAAGCATATGCCACTAATGATGCTCAAGTGGTTTTGAAATTTTTAAAGAAAAATGTTTTTAATCGATTTGGAACACCACGAGCAATCATTAGTGATAGTGGCATCCCATTTTTGCAACAAACTATTTGAAAAACTTTTGAGCAAATATGGTGTCACACATAAGATCTCTACCCCCTATCACCCCCAGACGAGTGGTCAAGTGGAAGTGTCTAATCAAGAGATCAAGCGAATTTTGGGAAAACTGGTAGGTGTCAGTCGGAAAGACTGGTTTGTAAGGTTAGATGATGCTCTTTGGGCATATAGGACTGCTTTTAAAACACTTATAGGCACTACACCATATAGGTTACTGTTTGGTAAAGCATGTCATTTACCTGTAGAGTTAGAACATCGGGCATATTGGGCAACAAAAGCACTAAACTTTAACTTTACTAATGCAGGTGAACGACGTCTACTTCAATTGGATCAGTTGGAGGAATTCCGAAATCTTGCATATGATCTCGCATTATCATTCAAGGAGAAGACAAAGAGGGCTCATGACAGGCGAATCATCGGAATGGAATTAAAGGAAGGTGAAAATGTCCTGCTCTACAACTCCCGTTTGCGACTGTTTCCCAGAAAAAATGAAGTCGCGATGGTCTGGTCCATTCGTGATTTCTAAAGTATACCCATCGGGAACCGTAGAACTGCAAGATGGAAAGGATGGGACATTTACGGTCAATGCCCAGCGACTGAAGTACTACATGGGTGGCGCAATTGAGCCACAACTTGGAATCACCCGGTTCCAAGATAATCCGAACTGAAACTGACCGATAGTCCAGCTCTCCACTATAAATTGAGAACTATCTCTTTTCCATACTTAATTCGATTTAATGATTTTAGTCCGTTATTTATTCTACTTATTTTTAAAAATAAAAAAAATTTGGGGGGCCGCACGAGGTCCGCCCGGGCCAACATTTATGTCCACTCGGGCGCGCCTTTTTTACAAAAAAAATTAATAAAAAGCCGTGAAGCATCCGCAAGCCATCTGCCCGGGCGGATGCTTATGTCCGCCCGGGCGGGTCGCGGAATTTTTTAAAACTGCAGACTCCTTTTCTCTTCCCCCATTCAAAACCTAGCCTTTTCACTTCGATTTTCACCTCTTCCTCTCTCAATCTCACTCAAGTAACTTGTTTTGTGCCGATTTCAGGTCCAATCTTTTGTCATCACCTTCACCAAGCACCATGGGCGTCAATTTTCCAGATACCACTACAATTTGTTGCCACCACTTTTTTTCTCCGGCCACCGCTGCAACTTTCCGGCCGCCACTGTGTTTCTCGGCCACCACTGAGTTCCGGCGAGTCATTCTTCCGACAACACACCTCCCATCCGGGCTTCTTGTTCTTCACAAATCATCCACGATGCCGCCTACGAAAGCTCGGGTAAGTCATGATGCCTATTCGTCATCCTATCATAAATTCCCATTTGTTTGTGAATAATGCCGCTAAGGAACGCTACGAACATGCAAAAATACATTGAGCTCCTCTTCGAGAGCGTGGTTTCCAACTGGTGGTCCAAATTTCTATTATTAATCAGATTACTGATCGAGGATGGTCAAAATTTTGTGCCCAACCGCAAGCCGCGGTGGCACCGGTAGTGAGGAAATTTTATGCCAATCCGGCTGAGAAGAGCGATAATAAAGCATTTGTGAGAGGGAAGCTGGAGGATTTTAGTTCGGTAGAGATTAATAGGGTGCTTGAGACACCGGTTGTGGATGATTCGGTGTATATGGCATGGGCAGCAGACCCCGACTTAGACCTGATGATGCGCAGACTCTGCTATCTGGGGTCTCCGTGGAAGACACCTGGATCGTACAGTAGTTTCGCCGAGAAATATTTGTTAGTCCCAGATGCGATGTGGTATGCATTTTTGGACACACGATTGATGCCAGTCGAGCACACTAGCGACGTACAGAGGGAGAGGGGCGTGTTGCTTTATGCACTGATGACCCATATTCCAATCAATATGGGGAAAATTATTTATTCACAGATCCAGCTGAGCATTCACAATCCGAATGTGACATTATTCTTTCCCCGTGTTATCACCGAGCTGTGTGCGGGCACCGGGGTAGTCTTTCAGGATGACGATGAGTGGTTGCCACCGACCAAGGCCCTGGATGATGCCAGCTGGCTACAGAAGACCGCGGTAAGGCTGAAGACTTTTCCTCAGTTTGGCCCTATATGGGACGGCTTTACTTTCGATCCACTTCCACAGCAGCCCCCATCACCGGCCCCGCGACCTCGACGGCGGCTTTTTCAAGATCAAATGGACGAATTTGCTGCATTTGCCGACCATAAGTTACAGTGGCAGGCTGTGAGACAGACATATTAGACGGCTACTTATGCCATGCTGCGTTTGTCCCTGAGCCATAGTGGTATTGATCCAGCTCTTATGCCGCCACCTATGCCAGCTTTCCCGCCACCGTTTCAGTTTCACTACGCCGATGCACCAGAGCCGGAAGCTGGCATCATTCCCCCTGAGGAGCACGAGGAGGAGGATCATTGAGAGGGGAGTCACTTCTGTCCCTTCTTTTATTTCTTTCATTTCGTTTCGATCATTTTATTTATTTCTGTTTCTTTTGCATGATTAGGTTATATTGCATCCATTTTGTTGTGCACTATCTGTCTCTTTTTCTATCGTCTGTTGCATTGGGGACACTGCTCGACTTTAGTATTGGGGGGTGGATGGGTGTTGTTTTGTGTGTCTTTTTTGGGGCTTTGTTGGTTTTATTCATTGACATTTAGTTTTAGTCATGTTGCATTGATGTGTGTCAGCCGACAGTGTTCGAAGTAGTACTTGTTAGCCAAGGATGATTAAGAGGTGATGAGACATGCCCTGTCTGCCGTGTACTCGCATTTCTGTAGCACATATTGTGGTAAAGACATGAAATTTTATTTTAAAATGTTGAATTCTCTTTGCACGAATGTTAGAACTAGAAGCATGCATGCTAAGATGGTGAAAATTTAAAATTAAAGTGGGGAACAAAGATGTTTGAAGGTGGGATTGAGCTTGAATACATTCTCTTGAATCGAGGTATCTATAAGCGTTAAAAAAATAGAGAGACAACGACGGAGATGTAAGGTGTGAGGGAGCCGAATAAAAGAATGAAATCCTATTCTTGGCTAATGTTGGAGATGTAAGGCACTGGGGAGCCGAATAAAGGAATGAAATCCTATTCCTGGCTAAAAATGTATAACACATGGATTTGAATCAGAAATGAAAGGTTCTAATATAGTCTTTTTATTACTGTATTCCAATTCAATCAAAAAAAAAAAGGCTACTTGTGATTACTGAGTGCAGAGGAATAGAGGAGAGTAAGATTTACATTAAAATGCTGATTTAAATATCTGACAATGGTTGAGAATGGATCCCTCTGTCATTTATGATGCTAGGACTAACGACACACACATACATGTTCAGGTTTTATTTGAAACAATGTCTAGACCAAGGAAAGTGCAAAGAGTTGTGCTTTTGAATTGATCGGCAAGGGAATATGTAATGTTTGAGATTATAGCATTGTAATTAGACATGGATTAATTTAAAGAAATTGTAATTAACGAAGATTTCAGGGGCTAAAGGGCAAGAAAAGAATTTGGGTAGAAATGCAAAGGGGAGGCCAGAACATTGCGCGCACATGCGCCAAAGAGTGGTGCGCATTTGCGCGGAAGCCATATGCCGAGCCAGTAGGGTCTCGCGCATATGCGCTAGAAGAGGCGCGTATATGCGCGAGGAGTCCAGGAGCTACAGCCGCGAGACAGAACATCTCGTGCATATGCACGAGACAGGGCGCGCATATGCGCGAGAGGGTGAACTGAAGAAGTGCCGAGTCCAAAACATCTCGCGCATATGCGCTGAGAGGAGGCGCGCATATGCGCGAGTAGCTGACATGGGTATGCACCGAGACAGTAGGTCTCGCGCATATGCGCCGGGGATGGTCGCGCATATGCGCGAGACGTGCAGTGCAAAGGTTGTGCCACGTTTTCTTGAACATGCATGGTATATATATATGTATAATGTCGAATTGTTCCTTCAAAAATCAGCAGAGAGAAGAACCGAGGAATGGTTGGAAATCCTTACGCCTTTTCTTGTAGAAATTTGAAGTTTGCGGAAGATCCGTCCGTCCGATTTTGAATCCGACTTCGGTACTGTGTTCTTATCGACGCAGGCTACAACTAGACGTAAGTTTTACTACGTTTTGATATGCCTTGAAATTATGATATTTCCAGAATCAGATATGATTCATATATGATGTTCTTGACATATTAGACATCGTAAAATCGAAATCAGATTGAGAAACAGATTGATTATGGAATTGTTATAATTTTTCTGAGTATATTGATTGATATTGGACATATTTAGATTATTGATTGATTACATATTGTATCAGATATGGGTTATGATTTATAATTGATATCTGTTGATATGGTATTTACGGGGATATTGAGATTGTGCCGTTATGCCGATGATTTGAATTAAATTCAGATTAATCAGATTCAGTAGTAAATTGAGAATGGAATGTTGATATTATTATTCTCGATAGGTCCTTTCAGATTTACAGAGACAATCTTGAGTTCAGAACTTCCGTTTCTTCAGACCGAGACTACAAACGAAAGGTATAAGTCAATGTGGTATTGGGAGATCGACACAAGTAGGATATACTTGTGTTTCCCTAAATCACATACTATTTGTTATTATTTGCAGTGATTTGATTTGATATGCTTGTTCTATTGATGTATAGAGAGCATGTGTTAGACGAATATTAGACGAGTGATCTTGTGACAGAAGTACCTGATAGTGGCGGGATCGCCACGGGCACATTGCACGATGTCACAAGATAGTGTATTGGCGATAGTGCCACAGTCTGTGACGGATAGGTCAAGACACTGGATGTTTGGTTATATCGACGTGGATAGAATCGGAGTTTCTTCTATTACTGTTGGTCGATATAGGAATACCAACGTCTGGAAACCGGGATCCCTAGACTAGGATTGAGTCTAGTCTGAGTCGTGGAGTCACGAGTATGATTGATAGTTTGATATTAATTATGTTTCAGATTTTGATATATATCTGATATCTGCTTCATGCTTTATATTAATTATATGATTGCATGTTTCGTTGATTTATACTGGGATTTATTCTCACCGGAGTTATCCGGCTGTTGTCGTGTTTGTATGTGTGCATGACAACAGGTGGGACAGGTTCAGGGTCGAGGAGATGAAGAGAGAGATCGTGATTAGAGTGGAGACTACGGACTTGATCTGAGATAGGGTTGAACACTTGATATTTAGTAGTTGAACCTTAGTTTGTAAATGATTGTATATAATACAAGATTTGTACTTTACTTTTATACTGATATGTATAGTAGAGTGATTCCATTACGTTCCGCATTTGATGATATATTTAAAAAAAAATTTAGACCCTGTTTATTATAATTGATTAATTAGTCCCAATGATGATTAAGAACATGATTAGCTTCCCGGTCCCCACAGAATATGTTGAGTTTCGCTGAGGCTAATTGAGACTATGAACTCAATGTCGAACTACTTGGTGTCATATTCCGTTTTGTCGCGTCACCTGTTTTGCTCGAGGGCGAGCAAAAGGTTAGTATTGGGGGGGTTGATATAGGTAGATTTTACGTGTTTTTCATATTATGTGAAAGCTCATTGTGTTACACATATTTTTTAGATTGCATGCATTCTTGTGATATTTTGGCATATATTATGTTTTCTTGTCGTTCATGTGTCTCGTGGTGAAAATGCAGGAAATTCGTGAATAAACTGAAGAGCAAGAGACCTCCGCCCAGGCCAACACTTTGGTCTGCTCGGGCGCCTGCAAGGTGAAGAAATTAGAAAATTTTCGAAATTCACCCGCCCGGGCGGAAATAAGGCGGATGAAACTTATTTTTGCCTGGGCGCGTCGATGAAAAAATAATACAATGTTTGTGCGAGCCATCCGCCCGGGCGGAAACTTATATCCGCCCGGGCGCAGTTGAATTTTTGGTAAAATTCTTAGCCGATTTCTTTCCTTATTTCTGTATATAGAAGATATGGAAGGGGAGATTGGACGATTTTGAAAGATATTCAGACATTATTGAGCAGCCTAGAAAGGAGAGGAGAAGAGAAAAGCTTGGAGCAATTGCTTGGAGTTGAAGATTCGAATATTTCCGGGCACCGTTCTCTGCAGATCTCGTCTCGTCTAGTATTTCTTATTTAGAATTTTTCGTTTGAACATTGTGTTGTTTATTTTCACTATGAATTCGAGTAGCTAATTTAAATATTTGTTTGGATTTAAGGGGATCCTACCCCGAACTTTGATTCAATTAATTCACGTGTTGATTGTTAATTTATTCTTGAATATGCTATTGTTTTGTCGTGTTGTTAGAGCGTAGCTAACTGTAACAACATTTTTATATTGCGAGTGAGTTTGAGAAAATATCTTGTGATAGGAACGAGTAACACAACCCGTGAATCTACAATTTACATAGACATATGAAATTAGATATGTGCCGATAGTCATAGTCCGATGGGGCGAAAACTAGGAGATTTCATAAATCGCTCTGTGATTCACTCTTGATAAATAATTAAAGACATTTAATTACTTCACTGAGTAGAATTAGTTTGGCATAGCTCGAGAGGATGTGTTGAATTTAATAGGAAATCATGTCGGAAGCGTAAATCACTATCGAACGAATTAATTAATTAACGAGGGGTAGGTGAACTGAAATTCTCAACAAATTCATTTCTCATTAAATTTTAATTAATCATTCTAGATATTATATCTCATTATTTAATTCCTGAACCTTTTTATTTGCAATTTTTATTTGAGCATAGTAGTAATAAACAATCATTCAAATTTCGTTGCTAAAGATTTAATAACTGAAAATAATAATTGCCAAATACAGTCTCCAGTGGAACGATACTCGTACTCTAGTACATTATAGTATAACTTGACATCGTGCACTTGCTATTATTTCGAGCTTGAATATTATTAATTTTGACCAAGAGTTTTACAGTGCAAGTTTAGCTCGATCAGCGAGCAATATGTCCAACTCTGTGACATCTAAAACACTTGATATCTCGAGAATGATCAATAAGATTTTTAGATTTACCTTATACTCTTTGTTTAGGCGTCTCTTGTTTAATTTCAGCTTTGGATTTGGCCACCACTTTGCCTTCGTCATGTCTAACAACGTTTGGACGCCAAGAAGATGGCGATCTTCCCACTTGATTGGTGCGACCAACTCCTCTCCTCTCCTCTTGAGTTGTTGCTCGAACTTTATTGTCATCTGCACCATCTCGTCTAGATTCAAGTATTGCTCAAGTTCAACTTGGTCTTGAATCTACCTGTTCAAACCACAGCAAAATCGAGCCATTGTAGCCTCATTATCCTTCTCTATGTTGGTTCTAATCAAGGCTACCTTTAACTCCTTATACTAATCATCGACACTCTTTATACCATGTTTCAAGCTTTGTAACCTATTGAACATCTCATTATAGTAATGTTTGGGCACAAACCTCGTCCTCGTGACCCTCTTCATCTCATCCCAAGTCTCAATAGGCCTCTCATTGTACCTTCTTTTAATGGTCACAAGTTGATCCCACCAAATAAGTGCATAATCTATAAATTCAATCACCGCCAACCTAACTTTTTGAGTTCGGAGAAGTGGTGACAGTCGAATACAAATTCTACCTTATTTTCCCACTCTAAATATGAATATGGATCAGATTTACCATGGAACGACGAGATCTTCATTTTAATGTTATCCAAATTCCCATTTTTTCTACTCCCATCGTTGCACATCTTTTCTACTCCCATCGTTGCACCTACCTCGTACTGCCTCTTTTTACCTCTCCCGAATCCTCCTTTATCATGTCTGTCCCTTCTCCAATTTTCATTTTGGCTCTCATCGTCATCTCCCAAATCGTATTCTTCCTCGTCTTTGCCTATACCCAAAGGTTTAGACTTATACTTACTCCCACTAGTACTAACCTCAAGTCTACTCATCCTCTCATATAATAGTTCCAACTCGGTCTTTATCATCCTAGTGAAGTGACAAAACGACGTCTTAATTTGAACTTTGGAGAGTCCTTTGTTCGAGCCATCCCCTACTTCCTTCTCAATTTTTCTCTCGGATATTACTTGTAAGAAACTTTAGTAGAAATAATAAAAACTTTCCTCACCTAAATTATCATTGTCGCTCCAAAAAAAAGTCACTCGCTCTTTTTCTTGTCCTCACTACAAATACTATGTGAGACCCCGAGAATAAAATAGTTTTGATGATATTTTTATAAATAAGTTGAAAAATAATCAATTAATTTTAAGGACAAAATAGTAATTAGTGACATATCTTGGTAATATGAAGTCCAAATGATTTGAAATTTATATATAACGTAGAAAACTAAAAGATATAGAAGTTTCATGTTTTGAATTTTGGAAAATTTGATCGTTTGGCTTGTCCAAAGGGATATACCGATGTTAAAATATTAAATATTGTATATTATATTATATTATATTATTTTATTAATTTATTAATATAATATAATATAATAATATTAAAAAATAAAGAAGATAAATTTAAAAAACTTACGTGAATGATATTCATTAACATAAAGTTTTTGACAGAAAAGTGTTTGAGAGAGAAGTAAGAGCTTTGGTTTTCTTTTCGATCGTGCGACCTATCGGTTTATCTAATCGACGAACCGATTTCAGTTCTGAGATCGTTGACACGAGTTCTTCGATTTGAGGTATAGATTTTATACTTTTGGTGATATTTGAAATTCGTCGATTTTTGGAATAAATCCGATAAATTGTTAAATCATATAGAAATCGAATATTGTTGAATAGTGTATGATTTTAACGAAGAAGAGATGATTATAGTTATGTTATTTTGAATTATTCTCAATTTTTTATAATTAAGGAATTCTAATCGTATTGTTGATTTTGAATGATGTTATTGATCGAAATGAATGTGCAATTGATGTAGATAGAGTTTTTATATCTACATCGACTGGAACGAAGAATTTAGGTATGTTGCGACCGATTAACATACGAGAGGTATCTGTATCATATGATATATGTTTGATTGATTTGATTGAAAATACATGTTTATATGCCTTATTTGTTGAGTTGATGTGGCATACATGATATGCACGTTGAGCTATGATCCTTGGATACCCTGATATGGTTTGATTTGATTCTGAGGTTTGTGAACACGATGTTATGTTTGGTATTACATGACCCTTAAAGCATAGTTATCAGTGGCCCCGATGATTGATTGAGATTTGGGATTTGATGACGCTTTGTCGACGTTATCATATGAGTATCCCTGATTGAGGCCGATGTGCCAGCTCGAGTATTGATTTGATAACGATTCGAATGATTCTGACATGTGCTCAGTGGATGGGCATTTGACATGATATTTCCACGACATACATGCATTGCATATCATATATCATTGTTTATGTAGTGGTATATATTTTGGTTGCTTCAGACTGAGCTTTGCTCACCCAGAGAGGGCTGTTGTTGTCTTTGTATGTTGACAATGACAGATACTTCAGGTTATCAGGAGACCGGAAATGGTATTTCTGGAGGAAGTCATGGTTGATTTGAGGTTTCATGGTCTTTCCCAGTATATATGTATATGTATCTATATACAGGGGTATGTCCTGAGGATATGAGTTTGATTGTATGTAGTTATTTTGGATTATGTGTGGGCTTGTTTTATATTGTGATGTGTTGAGACGAGACTATATTATATACTATTTTTAGTATTATAATGATAGTTGACGTGTTTTAGGCTCATTGTAAAGAAAATTTAAACTCATTTTCCGCTGTAATTAATTAACCCTGATCAGATTGCCTTGTAATAATTATTAGGAGCTAAAGGCCCCACACAGAGTGGTATCAGAGCATAGCTGGGAATGCTCGATTGAGTCTTGTGTACACGTAATAGGAACAAATGAATTGTGCGTATGTGTTTGAATTATTATTTGTATTACTTGCTCCTACTTGATTTATTTTGAGCAAGTTATTGATGAGATTGATGATATAAGATGATGATGTTGTGAAATTGATATTGATTTGTGATATTCATCTTTTGATTTGTAGATAGATCCCACAAATGAAACTGCCAGTAGTAGTACTGAAAGAATAGTTAGACAATTTGAAGGATTTTCCATGGATTTAGTAGTGGCTCGATTCCAAGATGTGAAACCATCGAGGTTCTTTGGCACCGAGAGTGCAGAAAGAGCAGAGGCCTGGTTGAAGGATATTGAGCACTTGTTTAATATTGTTGAATACTCTAAGGCTCGGCGAATGAAACTTGCCTTCTATCAATTGAAAGACCGAGCAAAGTCTTGGTGAGAATACGCTGAGATTGGATTGAAAGATGCCGAGATTGAAGTCACATGGGATGTCTTCAAGGTCCAGTTTTTGGAGCAGTATTCTCCTCCTTCGTATTATATTGCCAAGAGAATGAATTCAATAGTCTGCAGCAGGGAACGATGACTGTTGCAGAATATGCTTCGAAGTTTTCTACTTTGTTGAAATATGCGCCTCATGTAGCGGCGAATGCAAAAGCAAAATATAACAGGTTTGTGAATGGATTGCACCCTGCTATATATACTTTTTTCATTTCAAGTTTGCCCACGAGCTATGCAGAGGCCGTTGAACGAGCAAAGGCAGCCGAGGCTGGACTAAGGCGAGGAGGTCCTCAGTACGCTCCTGCACCTCCAGTGTCAGCTCAGCAGCCTACCTTGCGTCCGAACGGTAGGAAGTTTAAGAAGACTGGTTCTACTGTTTATTCATCTTCTTCGAGTTCTAGTGTATCCCAGAGAGGGAGTGTTGTGATTGCTCCTTATTGTAGCCATTGTGGAGGCAAACATACTATCGAGCAGTGTCGAGGTATGTTTGGCACTTGTTATCAGTGTGGACAAGAAGGTCATTTCTCTCGTGTATGTCCGAATCGGCGTATGTCTTTGTCCCAACCCCAGCCAGGATTTAGATATGGCCCCAGTGTGTTGAGACATGCTGTTTCTATTCCCTCTTTTCAGCAGTCAAATGTTCCACGATATCGAGGACCTTGTGGTCAGAGTGTCCAAGGCCCTCCTCAAGTGAAAGTGTATGCCTTGACCAAGGATCGGGCAAAGGAAGCTCTTGGTGGTGTGATTGCAGGTATTTGCATGCTTTGCGATTATCCTGCATGTGTTTTATTTGATATAGGAGCATCTCACTCATTCATATCCCATGCATTTGTTGCATCTCATGACATTATGAGTACTCCATTGCATGATACTTTGTCGATAGCCACGCCAGCAGGAAAGATTATTCCGTCTGAGCAAGTTGTGCATAATTGTGTATTGATAGATGAGGACAATGTGATGTTTATGAATTTGATTGTCCTTCCAATGCACGACTTTGATTATTGTTGGCATGGATATCTTGACAACAAATCGAGCTACCGTCGATTGTTTTCATGGAGTGGTTCGATTTAGACCTGTTGATGGACCCAAGTGGAATTTTTATGGCAAAGGTTCCCAAGTCAAAATTCAATTGATATCCTCTTTGGAAATGTCTCGACTTTTGTTTAGCGGAGATGATGGTTATCTTATCTACGCTGTTGATGTCTAGAAAAAATAGCCATCTTTCTCTGATATTCCTGTTGCAAAATAATTCCCATATGTATTTTCCGATGAGATTCATGACTTTCCTCCTCATCGAGAAGTTGAATTTAGCATTGATCTTGTACCGGGAACTGCGCCTATATCAAAAGCTCTTTATCGCATGGCACATCTAGAATTGAAAGAACAATTAGAGTATCTTCTCGATAAGGGATATATTCGACCGAGTGTATCACCTTGGGAAGCTCCGGTTTTATATTTTCGAAAGAAAGACGGTACGATGCAAATGTGTATCGATTTTAGGCAACTGAATCGGGCTACTGTGAAGAACAAGTATCAACTTCCTCGTATTGATGACTTATTTGATCAGCTTCAGGGTACTTCTGTTTACTCTAAGATTGATCTTCGATCTGGTTATCATCAAGTACGAGTTTGAGACGAAGATGTGCCTAAAACTGCTTTTCGTACCTGGTATGACCACTATGAGTTTTTGGTTATGCCTTTCGGTCTCACGAATGCTCCTGTTGTATTTATGGATTTAATGAATCGTGTCTTTCGAGATTATCTTGACCGATTCGTTATTGTATTTATCGATGATATTCTTGTATATTCGAAATCAAAAAAGGAGCATACTGAACATCTGAGACTGGTACTTCAAACTCTTTGCAATGGCCATTTATATGTTAAATTGTCCAAATGCGAATTCTGGATGGATAGAGTAGTATTTTTAGGACATTTCGTTTCGAGACATGGCATATCTGTTGATCCTACTAAGGTTGAAGCTGTATTGAATTGGCCGAGACCTACGAATGTCCCTGAGATCCATAGCTTCATGGGTGTAGCTGGTTATTATCGTCGTTTTATTGAAAGATTTTCGAAAATAGCTAAACCTATTACTCAACTGACACAGAAGAATCAGAGATTCATTTGGTCAGATGAATGTGAAGCTAGTTTTCTTGAATTGTAGACGAGATTGACCACATCACCTGTGCTAACTATTCCCTCAGGTACCGGAGGATTTGTAGCGTGTACAGATGCGTCTGGTAAAGGTTTGGGCTGTGTTCTGATGCAACATAGCAAAGTGGTTGCTTATGCGTCTCATCAATTGAAATATCATGAAACACGTTATCCTGTTCATAATCTTGAATTGGCTGCCATTGTGTTTGTACTGAAGATTTTACGACATTACTTGTACGGAGAAAAGTTTGTTATCTATTCGGACCATAAGAGTCTGAAATATCTCCTGAAGGACTTTGATTGTGAGATTCAGTATCACCCTGGATCGGTGAATGTTACTGCGGATGCCCTTAGTCGTAAGGTTCATGATTCTGTTTTAGCTTCTGTTTGTGTCGCCAAAGTACATGAGGATATATGTACTTCTGGTTGGACTTTTCACTCGAATTGGAATTCTGTTACTATCTCAGCATTGCAAATTGAGCCGGACTTTATATCGAAAATACGAAAGGCCCAACGAAGCGATGCTCAGATCCAAAAGTCGAAAGAACTTGTATCTGCAGGACATCATTCTGGATTTCATATTTTTTCTGATGGTTCTTTACGACTTAATGGTCGGCTGGTAGTCCCTGATAATTATGAGTTGAAATCTGCCCTTCTTCGCGAAGCAAATTGTAGCAAATACAATATTCAACCTGGAGGTCGAAAAATGTATTTGACATTGAGACCTCAATTCTAGTGGAGACGTATGAAGAAGGACATTGCTGAATTTATTTCAAAATATCTTGTTTGCCAGCAAGTGAAAGCCGAGAGAATGAAACATGGAAGATTACTCCATAGTCTTGAAATCCCAAAGTGGAATTGGGAACATATTGCTATGGATTTTGTGACTCATTTACCTCGTTCACCCAAGAGCTGTGATGCTATTTGTGTTATTATTGATCGGCTTTCGAAATCTGCACATTTTATTCCGTATGAGCGGACTTATCCTTATAAGAGAATGACCCGTTTATACATTGAGAATATTGTGAGACTGCACGGTGTGCCAGTCTAAATTGTCTCAGATCGTGATCCCAGGTTAGCTTCTAAATTCTGGGGTAGTTTCCAAGAAGCGATGGGTACGCGTTTGGCTATGAGCACTGCTTATCATCCTCAAACTAATGGTCAGACTGAGCATACAATTCAAACATTAAAAGATATGTTACGTGCTGTTGTGATGGATTTTAACATTGGATGGCAAGATGCCTTACCATTGGTAAAATTCTCTTATAATAATAGCTTTCAAACGAGTATTGGTATGGCACCTTTTGAAGCCTTATATGAGAGACGATGTAGATCACCATTGTTCTGGAATGAAATTGGTGAAAGACAATTGACTGGACCTGAAATTATATAGGAAATGAATGATAAGGTTCAGTTAATTCGACATCGGATGAAAGCAGCTCAGAATCGTCAAACGAGTTATGCGAATAAACGAAAACGACCCTTGGAATTCCAGAAAGGTGCTAAAATATTTTTGAAAATATCTCCCTTTAGAGGCACTGTTCGATTTAGCATGCGAGGAAAATTATCTCCTCGATATGTTGGTCTATACGAGATCCCTGATCGAGTTGGGGATCTTGCTTATCGGTTAGCATTGCCACCATCTTTATCTGTCATTCATGATGTATTTCATGTTTCTATGGTGAGAAAGTATGAACCAGATCCATCCCATGTACTTGCACCTGATGAGGTTGAACTTGATCCTTCTCTTTCCTATGTTGAACAACCTGTTTGCATTATGGAATGGAAGGAAAAAGTATTGCGTAATAAATCGATTCCGCTAGTTCGAGTGCAATAGACACGACATGGTGTGGAGGAGTCAACGTGGGAATTGGAAAGCAAGATGCGAGAATCATATCCGCACTTGTTTGATTCTATTCCACCTGTTCTATTGTATTCAATGTATAGTGATCCATTTACTGATTTTAGTTTTGATACGTACTATAACTGGTGACATATTATATGTTTGCCAATGTTATGTATANATTATGTATAGAGATGTTTGAGATTTCGAGGACGAAATCTTTTAAGTTGGGGAGAAATGTGAGACCCCGAGAATAAAATAGTTTTGATGACATTTTTGTAAATAAGTTAAAAAATATTCAATTTATTTTGATGGTATTTTTGTAAATAAGTTGAAAAATAATTAATTAATTTTAAGGACAAAATTGTAATTAGTGACATATCTTGGTCATATGAAATCCAAATAATTTGAAATTTGAATATAACGTAGAAAACATAAATATATAGAAGTTTCATGTTTTGAGTTTTAGAAAAGTTGATCGTTTGACTGGTCCAAAAGGATATACCGATGTTAAAGTGTTAAATAGTATATATTATATTATTTTATGAATATAATATAATATAATATTAAAAAAAGAATAAATTTCAAAAACTTGCGTGAATGAATAGTGAATGATATTCATTCATAGAAAGTTTTTGACAGAAAAGTGTTTGAGAGAGAAGTAAGAGCTTTGATTTTCTTTTTGATCGTGCGACTTATCGGTTTATCTAATTGACGAATTGATTTCAGTTCTGAGATCGTTGACACGAGGTCTTCGATTTGAAGTATAAATTTTATATTTTTGTTGATGTTTCAAATTCGTCGATTTTTGGAATAAATCCGATAAATTGTTAAATCATGCAGAAATCGAAGATTGTTGAATAATGTATGATTTTAACGAAGAAGAGATGATTATAGTGATGTTATTTTTAATTATTCTCAATTTCTTATAATTAAGGAATTTTAATCGTATTGTTGATTTTGAATGATGTTATTGATTGAAATGAATGTGTTATTGATGTAGATAGAGTTTTTATACTGATATCTTCAAGCTACATCGACTGGAACGAAGAATTGGGGTATGTTGCGACCGAGTAACATTCTACAGGTATCTATATCATATGATATATGTTTGATTGATTTGATTGAAAATACATGTCTATATGCCTTATTTGTTGAGTTGATGTGGCATACATGACATGCACGTTGAGCTATGATCCTTGGATACCCTGATATGATTTGATTTGATTCTGGGGTTTGTGAACATGATGCTATGTTTGGTTTTACATGACCCTTAAAGCATAGTTATCAGTGGCCCCGATGATTGATTGAGATTTAAGATTTGATGACGCTTTGTCAACGTTATCATATGAGTATCTCGGATTGAGGCCGGTAAGCCAGCTCGAGCATTGATTTGATAGCGATTCGATTGATTCTGACATGTGCTCAATGGATGAGCATTGACCTGATACATCCACAACATACATGCATTGCATATCATATATCATTGTTTAGATAGTGGTCTATATTGTGGTTGCTTCAGACTGAGCTTTGCTCACCCAGATGGGGATGTTGTTGTCTTTGTATGTTGACAATGACAGGTACTTCAGGTTATCAGGAGACCGGAGATGGTACTTCTGGAGGGAGTCATGGTTGATTTGAGATTTCATGGTCTTTCTCAGTATATATGTATATGTATCTATATAACGGGGTATGTCTCTAGGATATGAGTTTGATTGTATGTAGTTATTTTGGATTATGTGGGTTTTTTTTTATATTATGACGTGTTGAAATGAGACTATATTATATACTATTTTTAGTATTATAATGATAGTTGACATGTTTTGGGCTCATTGTAAAGAAAATTTAAACTCGTTTTCCGTTGTAATTAATTAACCCTGATCAGATTGTATTGTAATAATGATTAAGAGCTAAGGGCCCCACAAACTAATATGTCACTCCAAGGAATAAACGTTTGCACTCGAGTATTCAACTCAAATTTGCGAGTTCTCTCGAAGTTGCGCCTAAGCTACGTATTTGTATGTATCAAACTAACAAGTTCAACTCGTGGACACTTGCAACTGTCTCACTTGGACTGCACAAGATCAAGAAATTTGAGATTTTTTTTCATCAAGGACTTGGATACTGACTCAACACGAAGAAAATAATACTTTCAATGCTAAAATAATAGTACTAAAATTTTGAATTTATATACTTTTTGAGAAGAAACTTGCACAACAAGAATCGAAAACTCTTGCAACTCGAAAAACGAAGAATGACTCAAGGAGTTTGGAGAATAGCAAGATTCACGGAACAAAGAGTAACAATATATAAGATTTTTAACAACAAAAAATCTTGCGACACAAGAAACAAGAGACAAAAGAAAAACGATAGAATAACGCATATCTGGAAAAAAAAAACAAAACAAACAACGTAGACCTGATAATAACAACAAGATACTTACTTAAATCAAAATGAACCAAATTGCTTTTATACCAAATGATGTGATTCTTCAAACATGAAACACAAACGTGATGTAAAACACAAACCGTTGTGTTGTCTCGACCTTTGGAAACAAGTAACAGGTTGTGATATTTATTCTTAAACTACGAAAAGTTCAGTAACAAATTACACGATATGAAACAATTGAAATTCAATTGAACTTTCAAAAAACTCATTCTTGACAATCCACGTGAAAACAATCGATAAACGTCATAAAGATTGAATCTTTGATAAGTTTGATTTTTAGATGAACAAAAGCAAAAGATTTTTGAATTGAGATAAAACTCACAAAATTTGTATAAAACTTCAATAATCTGATAAGTCATCATTTTACAAGGTATATTTAACAAAAACATGGCAAAATATCTTCTAAAACTAGAAAATTTGTTTCCATCGGTGGAGGCAGGGGGCGGAGGCAGCGGATGGGGTGGTCCGACTGGGAGTGGTGGTTGAAGACTTCGAAAACAAGACGGGAGAAAGATAGATATTCGTCCCGTCCCGAACCAAGGAGGCATTCTGGCGGAAGTTAGGTTGGAAGCAATTAGTGGTTAATCGATGGGAACCAACAAGAGATGTAACTCATGTACCGAAGTAGATGGATATGGAGCACCTACTTCTACTGGTCGTCTGCTCTCTCGAGGTCGTACTTAGGGTAAAGTCTTCAATGGACCGTCGTCTTTTTTCTAAGTGGAAGAGAGGCATGGTTGAGTTGGGGTCTAGTCTTACATAATACATAATTATTTCATTTAAGGCATACCGGACTAAAACTTGTTGGTGCTTTGCCGGGTCCAGGAAAAAAGCGGATTCTCAGTGGATTTTGTGGTGTAATGTTAAGAGGTTCAAGGGTATGCTGGGATTTGCGAAGAGCACCACCTTACGATGTTCATGACCAATTGGATCCTGACGTACCGGTAGGTACTAGAGGAGAGGTCTAGTGAATGGAGGTAGCTGTCTGTGTCGGAAGGACTAGTAAATAGACTTTAAAGGAAAGTCGTGAAGCATCTGGCTAGGTCAGCTTCTCCCCCAAGAGAGTTCTCCCGGTATTAAATCCCAACTGCAGAATCAAGAGAATCGACTAGAACGAGGTTATCAACTACTTGGATTTCGATAGGAGACTGATAGTCCAATCCAATCCTAGGAGCCGGTTCGACAGGAAGCTTTTGAAAACACAGTGCACCAAGGTAAATAAGGAACGAGATGAATACAGAGGTTAAACGAGCATCCCACACCCAAAAGGTGCCCCACATAGGTCTTCCCCGAAACCCTTAGTAATAAATGAGACACGAAGCTAAGGAAAGATAAAAGAAAAGGCCTGGGCTACTTCCAGTACTAATTCCTACGCTTAATCGGGTCTCATAGGCCCTGCTATGACCTTCACCTATTTGACAAAGAGCTTATTCGTATATCGATTCTAGCACAAGAGCCAAAGAGCGTATTTGGAACCTCAATGAACAAGCGGATGAAGGCAGGCTTTAGAGTCTTGTCCTTGCCTAGCACGAAGCAATGGCCGAGGATTAGAACACAGAGTGAACTTATTCGTCAAAAAATTCCTTTATGTCCTTATTTTTGAATTTTTCTAATCTATGATGCTTCACAAATCATGCTTTCAAACTTGCCTTCTTAAAATCCTCGAAAGCAGACCTTTGTATGTAGTTCCGCTCCCAAAAAGGGGGGCACTCGAAGTCAGTTCATTCTCGGCGAGGAAGAGCTTATGCATTATAATCGGAGATTCAGTTCTCACCTATAAGTGTGTGTATATACTATGTAATCTGATGAGTTAATAGTACAAGAAATATCTAGCTAGACTAAGACATGTGCATTATTGAAATATGTATTCTTATGCGATATCATTGTGATTGTTCAAAGTTACATGACAGAGTTATCAAAATCATTTGCAACTCTCGATATATCAATGATTGTTGATTCGATCGGAAAATACGTGTTGATGAGACCATACTGCATTGAAACCATAACCTACTGGTTTTTGCAGACATTATCAGTGATACATATGAGATAATGGGGTGATGATACAAAGCGCTATTATTATGATCCAATGGGTGAAATCAGACTTGAGTTCTGCTGTTCTTTATCAAAGGTTTTATGAAAAGAATTGAGATAATTAGGATAAGCTAGAATAAAAACAAATGTTGTCTTGAATCACATGAAGTTGTGAACCTAGGACTAGTTGTATCCCTGAACTATTGATGGTCACACAAGCATTGAATTTTGTGTTTCTGTTGAGATAGTCAAATTCAAAGAGTTAATAAGTTGAATTTGATGATTAAGTTTGATGGAGATCAAACATATTGCTTATAATGGAGTTTGTAAGTCTTTTCTATATATGAAAGTTATGAAAGTTAGCATGACTGCTATGTTTTGTGATGAGAATGCAACCGCTTGATTTAGTGAAGGAGTTCCAATATATAAAGATGCCAAAATATAAGTGGAAAATTCACTTTTAATTATATTAATGAGATTCGTATACTCGTCAAATCGACGCTGTCTGATCGTTGTTCAGGATTGTAATAGAGTCACAATTATTCAAATTATAAATTTAGAATCTTCTTATTAAATATTAATTATGTATTTTTGACTACTATGTAAAATTTCTATGAAATATTCTAGAAATGTTTATAATAAATAAATTAATTAAAAATAGGTATTTAATTATATCACGTATTGGATAATTATTATACCGTGGATTATTTGATTAATAAGATTGGATAATACTAATACAACTCTAGTTTGTATGAGTCCTAATTAGACAATAAAACCTAGTGGAGATTTTTTACAATGCAAAACTTCAAAAGTAAAAGTTTAGTAGGATTCTCACTTGGAAATCCTAGTATAATTCTAACTTTATCCATGAAAATAAAAAATATGACAACATATTTCAAATTTTGATGTTAGACATTTTCCCTCTCAACACAACAATCAAATTTAAGCAATCACCTCTTGTTGGTCAACTATCGGCCCAGCACCACCACTTCCTCCACCGTGCGCCTTCACTGTTCCACTGCAACGCCACCGAGGTACGTATCACAAGAATCTCAATAATTTCCCGTGATTGTTCCTCAACGGAAATTTTGTCTAGATTTTTTGTGTAATCTAAGAAAGGGACAAATCTTTTAATTAGTTACCTAATTCTTAGAGATTTAAAAAGACGGCTTTCGGTAGAACGTTCGTAAAGATTTACAAGAAGAACTATATGTACTTAAAATCCGTAATAGTTTGGTGTCCTGCGTTTAAAACACAAAAGTAACAAACTCTAAACATCCTATATATGGATTAGAATCATACGACGTCATAGTCTTGTTCTAAATTTCAAAGATAAAAATTTTAAATTCTATTACGTCTTGGATGCGAGAATAATGTACTCGAACAAACCGATCAATGGGTTAATAACAAAGGAGTCCTGAGTTGGATCGAGTTCAATAGCAGGCCATAATTGGGCCCAACCTAGAACCGACACGGATGTTCGATTATTTGTTTTCGTTGATTTAACAAATAATTGAGTAGGAAAGAATATAGAAAAAGTTTATTATTATTATTATTTTTTTTGAAAAAATAAAAATTTTCCATAAAGAGATTTGAGGGAAAATTTAGAAGATGATTGTCACTGTTCAAAAAATGTACATAAAAATTACACTTGCGAAGTAATTTGGAATAAAATTAAGAAAATAACACAAGACTGTTACAAATAAATTTATATGAATTTTTCAAAGCAGTGGAACTTTGGTTAGACCTTATTTAACAAGAAGTAAATTTACTCAGTATTCAATTGAAAAAGTATTAAATATCATTTTATTGTTATTGAACAATGACTCTGATCAATGCT
This sequence comes from Primulina huaijiensis, assembly GCF_012295235.1. Lineage (NCBI taxonomy): Eukaryota > Viridiplantae > Streptophyta > Magnoliopsida > Lamiales > Gesneriaceae > Primulina > Primulina huaijiensis. The sequence continues at coordinate 18,529,108 of NC_133323.1, forward strand.
ATATCCTAATTAATCCTCGAGTTTCAAGCATAATTCTATATTTTTCGGCGGATTCATCGTGTTCGTCTCGGTTCTTGGAAAATTCATCTTGTTATTCTCGGATGTTACATGTACACCGATATCCTTTTTTTGAGTTGTACCAGTATCGTCGAGATTTGATTTGGTTGGGGCACCCTTTGGGGCTTTCTTGTAAATGAAGTACAATATCATTTGAAAAACTCCCAGCAAAAATCCCAAAACATTTGGAAACTGGATTTACAAGAAAATAATAATAAATTAATTATGAGATGCAATTTAATTAAAAAAAACAAAAAAAAACTTTTTATTTTTTAATTTTTTGGGGTACTCACTGCAATATAGTAGTCCTTCACGAAAAACCCATAGAAGAACCACATTGTAGCACTAAGGGTGAGGAAGAATGATAGAGTGAATGGCATAAACTCTACACTTTTTGTTTGGATCACTCGTTTCTGCACAAAAAAAAATTTATATTAACATATTATAAATCATTTAAAATAAAAAATAAATAATATTCACTCTAAATAATAAGTTATTAATTAATTAGATATTCATTTTTTAAAATATTATTTTATAAAAAAAAATTTGAGATATGTTTACTTGTATAGACTTTTTGAAAAACGACAAACACTCGATTTTACAGATTTTTTAATAAAAATTTTATTTCATCGGTTTTCGGATCTGAAAATTTTAAAATGGATTTTCTGATATTTATTTTTCTTGTAAATTTTAAAGAAAATGTATAGCATATTACCATGATGCTTAAAGGAGCAGCGAATACGGCTATATTAACTGCGGCACATGTCCATCCTACTAGAGAGACCCTATTCGATCCTTTAAATACAAAGAAAGAAATTGCCACCACCAACCCTATTACTCCCACATTCAGTATTAGAATCAACCGTATGGTAAATATCTGCAAATTTAATCAATTATTATTAAGTAAAATGTGATATTAATTATAATGTGCAAAAATAAAATAGGAGACAAGTAAGGAAAGATGTGCGAGATCGAGCTGAGTCGAGCTCGAGTAGCGTATTATTCATCCTGAAATGGATTAAAGGAATAATGCTCGAGCTGGAGTATTAAATCTCGATTCATAAAAATGTTCCTAAGGTTTTAAAATTAAGTGAAAATAGATAAATAAGTATATTGAGCTCGAGAACTCGACCCTGATCAGCAGACAAAGCTAAGTTTGAGCTCGATCAAACTTAATCAATCGGAGGTTGAATCGAAACTCGTGAGCTGCTCGGCTTTTGTTTAGACTTCGGGCAAAAACTTGTGTGAGACGGTCTCACGGGTCATATTTGTGAGACGGATCTCTTATTTGGGTCATCCATGAAAAAATATTACTTTTTTATGCTAAGAGTATTATTTTTTATTGTGAATATCGGTAGGGTTGACCCGTCTCACATATAAAGATTCGTGAGACCGTCTCACAAGAGACCTACTCTATATCAGTAATATCCAGCTTAATGCCACAAAAATCAATTTATTGCATTAAGTTCAAATATTTTAATTATTTAAAAATACAATTTTTTGGGGATATAAAATTTAGAAAAATAAAGTATTATTACCTTAGCCTTTTTTTGTGCATATATAAAATATATGAAGAGATAAATGGACTCGATAACGCATCCAATGCAATTAACGGAAACAATCAAGATTGCATTTGTCTTAAGAATCGCATAGTATAACAATAAGGTTGCACTCATAAGTGCAACTGAATATGGTATTGATTGAAACCCTTCCGACGATTTCTTCTTGCAAATTGTGTAAAATGTAGGCCTGTTCAAACAAAAAAAAAAAACAAAATTTTTTTATGGACGAGCTAAATAGAAATACGAGCGTTAATAAATTATTTTGTCACGATATCCATGTTGTTCGTGATGCGTCAAAAACTTTCCGCAAATTATAGATTTTGATGCATTTGGTCCACGATGTTCATTCAAATTTTTTGCAAGGACTTTTCGGACAAAAATGCAAACAAGCTAGAGGGAATCAATTATTATCCCAAAATATAATTTTAATAGTAATTAAGTATTTTAAAAATATGATTTATCTTTAAAAAAATTTAATCGGATAACATTGGTTAGTTGTCTTACACTGGTGCCAAGAAGACGAGGAACCCAATAATATTCCCTGTGGAAATTGAAAATTAAGCCCAAAATATCAAAAGTATTCCAAAGTGTAGCCAAATTATAAAGTAAAAGTTAAAATAAAATATAAAATAATGCAGCAAACATGAGAATTATGTTATTATGTAAATGCTCAATTTCAGCTTGCACGTTTGAATTTGAATATATATAAAAAAATGAACATGTTCAACCTTGTACCAGCCCAATAATTGAAATAAGTGTCGAACGATAATAGCTGATCATGTGTTATAAATAAAACGTTTGAGGTTCAAATTTGGCTCAAGAAAAATAAATGAATGAATAAATACGAGTCCAATAATTTCACATAAGAATCGAATAATAACCAAACGGCATAAAAAAAATTGAGTGGCGATTCAATTCGTTTGCACCCCTGATCCTCGTATCTTTTATTGATAGATGTTTTGATACATACCCAAAAGGCCAAATCCTAAAGCCAACTGATCAGAAGAAAGTATTGCCATTGCCAAAAAATGTTGTACTTAGAAAGAGATTTGAGGTAGTTGCTACATTAAACATTGATTGAAAGTATATATAGCAGAAATTTAACCAGAAATATATGTACATAGTTGGGTAGAAGTATTAATCTTTGATAAATATATATATGGCCATGGGCTAAATGATGAAAGATTTGTTTTTTCACAGTAAATCAGTCGCCAAACACTTTTGAGTAGTCTTTAATCTTTAATACGCTTTATCTGCCAACTTAGGCAAGTAAAATTTGTTTGCATATTAAAACTTTTATTTTGTTATGTTTAATTTTTAATAAAATTAATGGTAAACTTTTAGAAAAAGAATTAGTGTGTTTTGAAGACCATAAGTATGGACAATTAAAACTGTTTTAAATACCACTGAGCGTGTATCGGTAAAATAAAATTAAAAAATATTAGATGACCATTATTTTTAAAATATTTATTCAAGTTATATTTAAAAGGAAATTAAATAATTTTATAGAGAAAAAATTATTTAACTACAACAACAATTTTAAATTTTGTGACGAATTATTTTGTAACAATCATGGACCATTAGGCTGAACCAACATGGGCCTCGGCCCATACCCATACAGCACTACTGATCATGAGTCGTAAGGATGGTCCAGCATGAGCTCTAGCCCACTAGCCTAACTGGTACCAACACTTTAAGAATCTAGGTACTTATGCCTGGAGGTCTTGAGTTCAAGTGTTGGGAGAGGCGAAGGAAACCACTTTCCAGGGGTGGGAGAGGCGAAAGAAACCACTTTCCAGGAGTATGATATTCTATGAGTGACGGTGTATGGGCATGGGCTAGAGCTCATGCTAGACCATCCTAACGACCCATGATCAGTAGTGGTGCATGGGTATGGGCCGAGGCCCATGTTGGTTCAGCCTAATGGCACATGATTGTTACATATTAAGCAAACTGGCCTATCAGGTGTATTGCTCCAACTCACTTTATAAGTGTTTCCACATCTTTTTCCTGTCATTATTAAATCACCAGTTGCATTTCTAACTGAACATGCATGCTTACTAAATTCAACTAAATGATCATTATCGCATAGTTGACTTATGCTGATTAAGTTGTATTTCAAATTGTCAACTAGTAATACGTCATTGATGATAATGTTACCATGAATAAGCTTAACTTTACCCACGGTTTTACCTTGTGAGGCATCACAAAAACTGATCTTAGGACCAAAATATTGGATCAATTGAGTTATCAGTTCAACATTTCCAGTCATATGTTTTGAATATCCACTATCCAAGTACCAGATTGAATTTTTGATTAGTTTACCTGTAACCTGAAATCACAAATAATGAATAAATTTGGTACCCAAACCTGAAATCACAAATAATGAATAAATTTGATACCCAAATCTATTTGGGTCAAGAACTAATTAGTCCTTTGCGGATCCAGATTTGGATTAGTCGAACTGATGTAACAGTTTCTGTGTTTCAAATAACCTTTCCTGATTTTGGTGTGGCATGTGAGTGTGGTGAAGAGGGATATAACATGTGTTTGTGCTCTTTTATCCTTGTTGTTCATCCGGTAACTTTTTTGAACAGGCTTGCTATTACTGAATTTCGTTTGGTATAACTGGACTTCCTGGGTGACCAGTAGTTCGATTCAACTGAACTTTTGGGAATGTACCCAATTCCATGTCTCTTTGTCTTGTTCATATTTTCAAATGATTTTTCAGTTGGTTTTTCTATTGAATTCTTGAACTCGGGATTCTCATGTACCATGACTGATTTAACAAAGTGAAATGTATTTCTCTTTACTTGTATTCAGTTGTGGCATTGTACCACTGGTTGAGGTTCATCTTGGCTACTAAAGCCCAGACCAGTCTATCTCTAACTGGTTTTTGCAAGCCTTGCATTTCAGTCAGTGTAACTGATGACTTGTTCCAACCCTGAATTACTTTAGTCGGTTTAGAGTTTTAAGTTCTTAGCTGCTGAATCAATGAGTCACTTTCATCTTTTTTAGCTTTCAGCTTAGCGATCTCCTCTTTGATATTTAAGCTCTCAACTGAATTAAGGCCATCAACTGTGTCAGTTGAGGAATCATTTTGCTTTGCTTAGGCTTCCTGAAAGGAGATAGCTAGTTTGCGGTACTCATTTATCATCTCGTGCAGTAATGAAATAAGCTCTTCTCGTGTAAAATCAGTTGAGATAAAATCAAATACTGATCATTGCTGGACTCCAGTTCAGTATCATCAGCCATGAGGCATTTCACCTCCTCTTCATCCCTTGAGCTTCTTGAGCTCTCAGCTTCAGATGCTTCACTGTCAGAGTCAGCCCACTTTGACTTGTTCTCTTCTTCTACTAGAGCTTCATACTTCTTCTTGGATGACTTCTTCTCATCTCTGAACCTTTTTCTATGCTCGAAGGGCTTTTTACCCATCTCAACTGATCTTCTACTGTCCTTTTTGGGCTTTGGACAGTCATCAATAAAATGACCGGTATTTCCACAGTTGAAGCACGCATTAGATTCCTCCTTGGGTTCATTCCTATGATAGTTCCTCTGAAAGGAACCTTGATTCTTTCTCATGAAATTCCCAAACTTTCTTACAAATAATGACATTGCATCATTGCTTAACTGTTCTGCTGAGTTTTTAATGGAAACCGATGGTTCCAGTTTCATTGCGCTTAGAGCATTTGTAACTGGTGGAACAGTTGGCTCGCCTTCTCTGGTTTGCATCTCAAATTCTTAGGCTTTCAGATATGCAAATAGATCATGTAATTCCACCTTGTTCAAATCCTTAGATTCCCTCATTGCCATGGTTTTAACATCCCACTCCTTGGGAATACCACACATAACTTTCAGGGCAATCTCTTTATTTGAGTGCACTCTTCCAAGTGCATTCAGTTCATTCATCGAGAAAAGAGTTTAGCAGCAGAAAAGATTGAGTTCGTTCAATGGTTTCAGACCATTGGAAAAGGCACGAGAGCTTGGGAATTCGATTGCTGGGTTCACGGAACCGTTCCCCAATATCTAGCGGCATGGCACGGTGGCTAGAGCTGGGCAAGGTGATGATGGGAATGGGGAAGGGAAGGGTTACGGGAATTGCTTTCTTTCTTTTCCCCATTTGGAAAGTGTGTATGTACATATGTATTGTGTATATTTGTTTACTAAAAGTAGTAAATTAAGTCCAATTATCCTAGTTTTGTATTTATTTTTCTCTCCTGTGTTATTTAAACTCTATAAGTATTTTGTATTCTTTAATTCTCCAATATTCTAAAATACATATTTTTAACACACTTTCAAAAATTATTTGCCATAAATATTTATTTTAATTTATAAATCAATCATTATTCTAATTATATCAAATTACTGGATAATATATTTTAAGGCCTTACATTGAGACTAGCATCTGTGATGTAAAAGCCATGTTTCATTAGGATGTGCATTAAGATCTTTATTCATACAGATGAACGATCATTTGATGATCTACTAAACAAATCTCCCTCGAACTTTCCAAGTGGTTATCACTTATCGAGAGAATAGTTTGCAGTTATTATTGTACACCATTGGTCCTTTGACCGGAGACAACATAAAGGTTCTACGTACTTGTATGCACTTTGATCCGTTTATCGACTTCATTGTGGGACATCGGGGGCAAGTTTGGATGTAGTTTCAAAATACATAGAAGACAATGCATTGTAATCGGGGATTTACTGCTCACACGCTGGTGAAGATATCATATGTGATTCGATGAGTTAATAGTGTAAGGAATCTCTAGCCAGAGGAATACATGTGTATTTCGAAAAGGGGTTTCCTCAATTGAACATCTCGTTCTTACAGGAACTATCAGTGTTACCTAGGAGATCATGCGACGATGCTACTAGACACTCTTACCATGATCCATTGGGTGAAATCAGACTTGAGTTCTGACGTTCTTAATCAAGGAGTTGAAGAAATAAATCTGGATAGTTAGTGTAAGCCCGAATAAGAACAAATGTTGTTGTGGATTATATGAAGTTGTGAACCCACAACTAGTTGTGTCCCTAAACTATTAAATGTCACACAAGTATTTAACTCCGTGTTTCCTTTGAGACAGACAAGTTTAAGGAGTTGAACTTGGCGGCTGTAGTTTGATGGAAATCAAACAGATTTCTTATAAAAAAAAAAGTTTATAAGTTGATTTCATTTAATGGAAGTTGTAGAATTCATCTTAACTAGTAATTAAGCTAGAAGAGTGAAACTTTTTGTTTTAGTGAAGGAGTTCACAAAACTAATATCTACCAAATATGGAGCAATTGAAAATTTTTCCCTTCAAAATTTCCATTTTTTTATTTTATGAATGAGAATTGTACCCTGGACACATCGATGTTGTCTGATCATTGATCGTTTTTATAATGATTTTACAATTATTTATTTAACAAATTTAGAAAATACTAATTAGTAGTTGTGACTATTAAGTGCAAAATTTTCATAAAACATTCTAGAATTGTTTAGAATAGATTAATTAAATAATTGAGTAATTAAATAAAATTTATAACATTAATATATATATATATATATATATATTTGGCCTCCACCAACAGGAGGCACACAGTCGAGCCATTCCACAACATTGCCGCCTCAACGCCGCAGCACTGCCATCAGATTTTTGAAGTTTCGGCTATCAATTCTCCACTTCTAAATCAAAATATAGATGGAAAAAACTACCTATAGGAGTCCATTGAAGATTGTTCTTCTATGTGGGAGCTACCATTTATGAATTAAAAGAAAGTTTGTGAAATTTTGAGTAAAAATCAGGAGTGTTGCCAGGAAATGTTGCCTACACCAAGTACAGAAATACTACAATTTGTTCACTACCTGACACTTCTTTATTATATCATACTTGAGACATAATTAGGACATGCATTTTAATTGGTTTGTGAATTTGTCTTATTAAGTGGGCTATAAGCTTTTGACCTATAACATGTGAAGTAAACTCTAAATATTCTTGATTTTGAAGTTTCTAGTTTTTTAATGGTAAGTCAGTTAAATCGACAAGGCGTTAAACATAAATTTTTCTTTGAAATAAAGATTGCACTGGTTTAAATCTAATTTACCATTGGCTGAGGGTGTATATTGTGATTAGGAATTGAGTCCGTTCCGAAAAATTATTACCATTACTGTGCTGCTTGTTCGGAACTGAAGAGATAAATCGGCGAGAACTTTGTTACCGTTAGAGTGAGAGTTTATATATGTTTTTGCCGTTGAATGCTTAATTCATCACTGTTAATTTCTCTTACTTTTTATCTCAAATGTTCTCTGATCTCATTTCTCCCCTTGTGCTAAATTGTTTTTAATCGTTGGAGTTATCTGTTATTTTCGCTTAATTTTGAGATGGCTGGAACCGGATACGACCCTCTGGATATTCAAAGCGAAATGGTTGCTAGTGCTATTGTTCCACCCCATGTGACAACACCGACTACAGAACATCCTACTGATAGTATCCTTCAAATAGTTGCGGTCACAGAGATTCCTTCTTGAAACCATTGCTCCTGGAGAACAGAGTAATGAAATAGATATTGATAATCCACAGAATTTCAAAGAGATGAATTGTGTATTCCATGTTCCTTCGCAACCCAGACGTTCAAAGAGACAGTCGGGGTATGACACTGATTTTGTGCCCTCCAAGAGGTTTCGAGCTTCTTCCTCCACTAAAAATCTTTTGGATCCTGATTTCTCATCTGGAGATGACTCCGATGATGAAGACTTTGAATTGGTCCTGCCTACTGTTGCAGCAAAGAACACAACAGCATCCTCTCCTACTATTCACTCATCTTATACAGAAGAACAAAAGGATGTTCCAAAACCTAGTGATTTTGTTGACTCTATTGAAGATGAACAATCATTGGCTGAGTTTCTTTCACATCTAAGAGAAGAAAATGTGGCGAATAAGATCACCTTTGATGATGTTGAACATGATGAGGAAATTATATGAGAGTTTGAGGACGATCGTCCAGACCTGTCTAACAGTTCATCTTCTGAACCTGACTTTGAGTCAGAAGAACATGATGATGATGATGAGTCCGAAGGAACTGATGGTGATGAGAGTGAATCCAGTGATGATGTTGCTGATGCTGCCGTTTATGTTGAGTCCAATGTTGTCAACACTGAAGACAACATTGACTCTATGGACTATGACTTGGTCCAGTCCTTCTCAGAAAAGTTCTATTTTGAAGCTGCTTTTGCCTTATGGCCACTATACATCAATAGAAAATATTTTGAAGAAAGAAATATTGATGTGGAAGCTTATGGATAGCATATTTTATTGTTTTCGTCAGAAATCGAGGGATGTTTGCCACTGTGAGCAATGTGCTTCCATTCGCTAAAAGACCTGTTTTGGAATTTTACTGCAATCTCCTGTCTGATGTTGGAGATGAAACATCTGTGAAGTTTGGCAAGGTGTTTGTCCATGATAGGATTTTCAATTTTAATCCCGAGGTGATTAATGCTTTCTAAAAGACCCCTGCTAGAGATGAAACGAGGAAGCTACACCAGACTTCAATCTCATTGCTGTTGTTCTCACTGGCGGTTTAATCAACGTGTTCCGAGACCACCCCAAAAGGTTGTCTGCGGCAAATCTAACTTCATTTGATTCCGTGTTGCACAAGACTGCCATCAGGAATTGGACGCCTTCAACCAACCCCACAGTTGTACCAAACCACATGCCGTAGTTCTATATATGATTTGTACTGGGAGTACCACTTTCAATTTTGTCTGTTTGGTATTTCCTACAGTTCAACAATTTGTGTATGGTGGATTTAAATCCACTAAGTTACTGTTTCCATCCTTAATTTATGGGATTTTGGAGTCCAAAGGCTTTATCAAGGACATTGATAAGGAATTGACGGAGGTAGGAGACCAACTGAAGATTGCACGAGCATAGTTTGAGGGAAATCGGAAGGTCGATCTTCCCTAGAATAACTCTGGTGTTACCTAAGATGTTGACAACATGGGTGCATCAACATCTGGAACCACACCAGCAGTCGCTGAATCTGTTTCGAGGGAGACACCCTCTGAGTACGTGATGCTTTCTACCTGCCATATTCAAGCCCAGATCAACTTTGGCCGCCAACAAATTCGGAATGCCCGAGAGACTACTGCTTTCTATGAAGCCCAAGTGGCTGATTACGAATTGTTGTTGGAAGTCGGGGTTCACTTCTTTACTGAACAAAAAAAAAAGGATTAGTAGGAGAAGCTGAAGCTGAATCCGAGGCTGCTGCAAAAATGGATGACACTGAATTTGCTGCTGATCCGCCATCTGTTTGATTTTCTTTTCTTCTTTTATTGTATTATCTATAAAGTTCTTTTGTCTGTTTAATTTTGTTATCTTGATCTATCAATGAAACGTCTGATTGTTTTCTGAGTGTTCAACCTTAAGTGTTAAAACAATTATCTGACAACATTGTACTAACATGTGTGAATTCAGGGGGAGAAGATAATTATCTAACTTATAGGAAGTTATTATACAGGCAAATAAAACATGTCACCATTTTTGTTCAGAAAAGCAAAAAAGGAGATATTGAATGTAATATTTTATTCCTAAATATTCCTTGATAAATACCTTCCTTGATAATATTGATAAATTTAAATATAGAATTTTATCTTTCTAAACTAATTAGATTTTCCTTAATTATTTTTTTTTTGCTCGATAATAATGTGATAATATTATTGATGGTAACGATAACTTCTCTAGATATTTTATTACTATTTAAAAGATTTTATCCTAATGAAATTCTTTGTTTCCTAATTGTGTAGGAGTCTACACAAGCAATCAAATCTAGGAAAAAAGAAAAGGGTATAAGAAAGAACGGAGAGCAGTTCAACAAGTTAGACAGAGAGACAAGTGTGCGTAACTTTTATTGTTGATTGTTTAGGCGTACAAAAAAACTGAAAAGTGAAGATATTGTGTGATTTTCTCGTGCTTGTTTTGCTGTGTTATCGTAAGGTGTTGAAGACACTGACAGACAACACTCGTGTAAGTTGTTGTCCGAAGAACTACGTGTGGCTCCGGGTTTTCGGCAATACAATTAGTGTATCTGTGGTTTTATAATTGTTTATTTGAGATGCACTTTAATTCTTTGACTTATTAAGGAGGATTGTTTTTCGTATTTTCACTAGTATTAGTTTTGTAAACTATTTACAATTTTCTAGTGAATATTTTATTCTGAGGCACATCATGATTTATTCTGTCTTGCTTTAATCTTAAAACTTTATTTGTGCGGTTAACTACTTTATTCCGCTGCATGTTGTGTATATACATTACAACACCTCTACACAATACCTAAAATCTGATACACACAAGCTAATCAATTTCTGTACTTTTATTTTAGACAAATCAACTTTGTGTTTCCAAACTCATTTTAATATTCATGTGATGCACGTCACAAAGGTTAGATGGATGTCGATTTATCAGTCCCATGCGAGGGCCATATGCTTCCTGACGAAGTTATGGAATGGTTATATGATGATGTCAAGAGTTTAGAAGTGTCTAAAACTCTTTTTATGATTTCTGGAGTATATAGTTTTTTTGAAAATATTTGAAATATTGCCAATGTATGTGTATATATAGTTGAAAAGTAGTGGAGTTCTCATGTTTCTTGTTCTTTGGGTTGAAGTATAGAACCACTGTCAAATAATTATGTATACGTACAGACGGATGTGTGGTGGAGCTTGAATCGAGCTGGATGTGTCATTTGTAATAATTTGGGGAGTTTATGGGAATGCTTAGTTGAAGTTTACAGTAGTTCTTTAAATGTGTAATAAGTTTGGTTTATATTAAAAGTTTCCTTCGTATATGTATCTGGGTATGTGGGTGAGTTGATTGTAATAGAGGAAATGTTTAGTTTACATGAAAACACAACCATTGATACGACACCTGTGTTTTTTTTTGTGTGTGTGTGTATATATATATGTGTGTCATATGTTATGAAACATAGGAATAAGGGTATTACACAACCTCTTACTAGGGGTGTTCATCGGTCGGTTCGGTTCGATTTTGGGTTTTTTAATTCGGTTTTTGATTTTAGAAATATATAATCCGATATCCGAACCATTTTCCTTCGGTTCGGTTCGATTTTCTACCAAAACGGTTCGATTAATTCGGTTTTGATATAATTATTTAAATTAATAATATTAATATATTGTAAAATATAATATGTTAATTTTTTACATGATTTCTTTATAAAATATTTAAATTTAATGTCTAAATTAATTAAACAAACAACAATCAACTAAAAATTATTCAAAATGATTTTTCATTCGCTAAATTTCATATCAAAATATATAATATAAATAAAAATATAAACAAAATTATTATTTTAATGAAATTTCGTTTTTTTCTGGTTTCTCGGTTTTGACATATATAATCTGTAACCGAACCAAATAAACTACGATTTTAATATTTATATCCAAATTACAAAATTCGGCTTTCGGTTCGATTCGATGTTCGATTTTTTATGTTTTTTTCAAAGTTTGAACACTCCTACCTCTGACCCAAAATTTTTCCGTTAGCATAATGTACCGACTATGTACCGACCACAGTAGTTCCATTGTTCGCCACGTAGTTTGATGTACAAGTTACAGTGGGTCAAATGATGCAAGTTTTATGAGGCGGTTAAGTTTTCTGAAAACTCCTCAAGTTTTGCTTTGTTTGTGAGTAAGTAGGCCCACAAGGGGTGGGAAGTGGGGTGCAAGCCAAAAATTGGTGGGTTTTTAAAGATCCCATTTTCAAACTAAGAAAATTCTTCTTCGGATAAATAAATTCAATAAAAAAATTCAGAAGGTTTTACTTAATTTATTAAATTTAATAAAACTTGTTTATAAATTCAAAACTAATTATATTATTTTATTTTAATACAAAATGTGGGGACCCGGACGCTAATCTTGTTCTTAATCGTCATTGGGACTAATTAATCAATTATAATAAATAGGGTCTAAATTTTTTTTTTAAAATATAATATCAAATGCGGAACGTAATGGAATCACTCTACTATACATATCAGTATAAAAGTAAAGTACAAGTCTTGTAATATATACAATCATTTACACACTAAGGTTCAACTACTAAATATCAAGTGTTCAACCCTATCTCAGATCAAGTCCGTAGTCTCCACTCTAATCACGATCTCTCTCTTCATCTCCTCGACCCTGAACCTGTCCCACCTGTTGTCATGCACACATACAAACACGACAACAGCCGGATAACTCCGGTGAGAATAAACCCCAGTATAAATCAACGAAACATGCAATCATATAATTAATATAAAGCATGAAGCAGATATCAATCACATGTATTAAATCTGAAAACATAAATCGATATAAAATTGTAAATAACTCGTGACTCTATAGCTCAGACTAGACTCATTCCTAGTCTAGGGATCCCGGTTTCCAGACATTGGCATACTATATCGAATCTCAGTAATAGAAGTAAATCCACTCCTAATCAAACATCGATATAAACCAAACATCTACTAGTGTATTGACATATCCGTCAAAGACTTTGGCACCTCCGCCAATAACTCCTCTGTGACAATGTGCAATGGTCCAGTGACTACTCTATCACAGTCTGGCACCTCTGTCACAAGACCAATCGTCTAATCACGCTTTCTATAAATAAATAGAACAAGCATATCAATTCAAATCAATGCATATAATAACAATAAGTATGTGGTTTAGGGAAACTCAAGATTGTCTCTGTAAATCTGAAAGGACATATCGAGAATAATAATATCAACCGTCCATTCTCAATTCAATCCTGAATCTGATCAATCTGAATTTAATTCAAAATCAACGGCATAACGGTACAGTCTCAATATTCCCGTCAATACAATATCACCAGATATTAATTACCAATCATAACCTATATCTGATATAATCCGTAATCAATTCATAATTCAAATCTGTCCCATTTTCAATCTGTATAATCAGAAAATCATAACAATTTCATAATCAGTCTGTCCTTCGATCTGACTTCAATTCTACAATGTCTAACATATCCAGAACACCATATATAAATCATATCAAATTCCTACAACATCATATTTTCAAATGATAACAGAAATCAGTAAAACTTACGTCCAGTTGTAGCTGTCGATGAGAGGAATTCGGTACTGTATTCGGATTCAAAATCGGATAACCGGATATGTTAAAATCAAAATTCTACACTTTAAGGAAAAATTTGAGAATTTTCTGTATTTCTTCCCTCGGTTCTTGGCTGGAGTATGCAGGAGAATGGAATTTACAATTATATATATATTGCATGAAACATGTACGTGTCACCCTCTGAAATTTCATCCAAAGCCTTACACAAAAGCAACTTAATTAATACACAAAATATTTTTTGTAGAAAAACATGAGTTTAGTTTTAAACTATATCAACAACCATATTTTCATTAATTTTTTATTAACACATTCAAATTTAGTATATTGTATGATTTGTGTGTGTAAATAGTAATTATGTTTTTTTTTATTTTTTATTGTTGTGTTGGACTCAAATAAATAAACGGGAAATTGGCCTTCAGTTCTCAGCCGTCGATTTTTTTTGTGTTCAGTCCCTGTGTACTTTTTTAGTACCACATTTCCACATGAAGTGTATCACATTTCCACATGAAGTGTACCATATTTTGTATGACATAGTACCACAATTTTGTGGGTAGAGAGTGAACCCAAAGAAATATTTTGATTGGGGATTTTTCACCAACTTCCCCATAAATAAATGACTGAGCATTCTATATATGTAATGACATAATTAAATCGAGTTAATTCAAATACAATTTCATTTTAAATATTATTGAACTTGAGTCAATTTTAGATATATTTAAATAAATTTTGAATAGTATTTTTGGTGAATAAAATATTTTTTTTATTTTATTTTTTAACTATAAAAAAAAACTTATGAATAAAATCATATCATTTTAAAAATTATGTTCAACACTTCTCACTTACATAAGATCTAAAACTAATTTTGAGTAACATGAAAATTGGATATTCCGAAGATAATATCAATCTCTATGAATTCATCATGGATGAAATATTGAAAATTTTGAGAATAGTTTTTTCAATTCCAAAGTAGATATTTTGAACCAATTGTTTTTAATTTTTTCAGATTTTCATTCAACTAAATTAAAATTTTTTTTAGATTTTTATAGATATATGTCGGATATGGTAAATATTATTATTACTCTTATTCTGTGAGTATAAATATGAAGACACGGAATTTATATTTTAAAATTTTTATTGATAAATTATTTTGAAAAAAATATCATCCCCCCTCAAGGAAATATTTTATCTGTCCCTGGACATGAAGAAGACGAGTATAGTGCTGCATAGAACTCATGCGGAAAATTATTAAAATTGGCATAAAAAATTAAAATTTGATAATATAAAAGACTAAATATACTAAACAAAATTACAATCTCACGCTAGTTTTTTTTTTTTTTTTTGGTCATTCTCCCGTTTTGAAATTTCATATGTTTTATGTAACGTCTCGAAAATTTGAAGGTCCACGCGAACCACATGCATACAAGTTATTAATTTTCTTGAATATTTTAATTAATTGTTTTAATTGCATAAATTAATTATGTTGTGCATATTGACATGTTTAAAATATATTTTTATATATGGTTGCATTAAAATGTATTTTTAAAGGTTATTCGAATTGCGATCGAGGAACGGAGACCGAAGGCTGAAAAATAAAAAATATTTTTATTAAATAATTGTTTTTGATTATTTAAATTAAGGGTGATGTTTTTGCTTATTTTTGAAAATAAGAGGTTTTTGAGGTGATTTTATATGCCGGAACGTAAATTTTATCGGTGTTGGATTTTCAACAAAAATATGAACGTATTGGCAATCCGGCTAATAAATTCACAAACTTTATTAAACAAAAATATTTTAATTAAACACTAATGGGCTAATTGGACCTAATTAACATTGTTAATGGGCATAAGCTAGCAATTAAAGTTTGGTTAAGCTTTTAGCAATATTTAAAGTTCTAATCACCCTCATCAAACCATATTACCCCATGCCCCACACCCCATAAATCTTCAAACTCTTCCCTTGCAAAATCACACAGCACACACATATGTTCTCAAGGGAAAGTTTCAAATTATCAAGGGAAAAGCATCAAGGTTCTTCAAGGAAATTCAAGACATCGTCTTCGTGCCATCGTTCTTCGATTCGTCAACAAATAATCATGTGTTAAATACGCAAAGGCACGCCATATTCTTCCTTCAAACATCTATCATACCATAGTATTTGTATGATCATGAATTGCTTGAAAACAAAAGTCACACAACTAACAATTTTCGTAACTATATGCATACATGTTATAAACTTGTTTTTTATTCTAAATTCATGTTATTATGTGGTTAAGAGGGCTGCCATGTTAGGAGTATGATCTAGGGTGTTTATACGAAGCTTCAGGCTGCGTACGATCAGGAATACAAAGCTGGAACCGAACATGTGCTTGTGTAGCTTAAGGGCTCGTTTTTTGGGCATGGTGGCTGGGCTTGGGTTCGGTTGAGACCAGGGCTTGGCTAGGGTACGTGAGGGGTCAAGGGAAGAGTCCTAGCCAAGCTAGGACTCTAGTCAAGAAGGCTGGGGAGGAGTCTTACCAAGCTAGGACTCCCACCCAAGAGCATGAAGGGGACGCACAGGGTGTGTGGCTTGCGCAGGATGTAGGGGCTCGGCCAGGGGGATTTGGGCTGGGCTAGGTCCTTAGAGTCCTAGGAAGTTGCACAAGGGTCTGGGCAGGGGCTGGTGCGGCTTGGGTGGCTGCTGGCTCGAGAGGAAAGGAGAGAACCGTGAGAAGCAAGGGTTATGCGTGAGTTTGCTGTCAATGTTCAGTGGATCGCTGCTTGGGTCCAGGGCTTGGGCTGGTCTAGGCAGGGTCTGGGCGTGGTACAGGGTTTGTTAGGTCAGGTTGGGTCGATGGTTAACCAGCTGGAAGGGTTCTAGTTGGGTTAGGAGTCCTAGAAGGGCATGGTGACACACGCACACACACATGCAGAAACGTGGGTCAAGTTTTAGCAGGGTTTGAGCGAGTTAGGGTCATGTTCTATGGGCCAAGGTTGGTCAGGAGGGTTCCTAGGTGAGTTGGCTCGGGTTTGGCTTGAGGTGGCTCGGGCGTGGCTAGAGTAAATTGGGAGATGGCTCGGTGTGTTCGATTAGGTGTCAAAAACGAAAATTAAAGAACAAAAATTGAAACCATGGGTCGATGGGTGCGGTTCATGGCTCACAAGGGTAGAATAAATAATAAAAATGTTATGTTTAAAATTTGGGAAGAAAATAATGAGTTTTGGATTTATCCGGGATTTAATCGCAGCACGAAACATTAATTAAAAAATTAATTGAAAAGCCTAGTTAAGCTTTATAAAATTATGAAAAATTATATTTAAGCCCAAATAATTATTAAAAATCTAAGTTTTTAATTTCGGAATTTTATATTAAGGTTTGAAATTATTTGGGATTAAAACGCAGTATTATGTTATATTTAAAGAATAATAGAATAGTCCTCGATTTATGCTAAATAAAAATATGAGAAAATTCATGCAAGCTTAAATAATTATTTGGGACATGTTAGAGACAATGAAATTAAGAAAAAGTCAAAAACATGAAATTTTATGTTAGGGGCAAAACGATAATTTTACACCAGAAAGTTAGTAAACGTCATGGCAGTGCTCTGATTGCTGTTTTATATGTTAATATGATTATATTAAATGTTCATGGATATGTATATGTTAAAATGTTATTTTTAAAATGTTTATGGATATTATGATTTAACGTGGACATTTAAAAGATATGTTGTTTGCTTGGTTTAAAAGAAAAGCGTTATATGCATGTTTAAATTTTATAAAGTGATGAGAATATGAAACGTTGAAGGAAGTGAAGTAATTGTGACTAATACGATGATAGGTTGGAGATATCATGAGGGTGATGGTCCTAGTGGGAGACCGACGATCGTATTTCCATGATACGAATATGTATACGATGATATGTTAATGCATAAGACCAATGTTCAGTTGACCGGTGAGAGTGTTGCTGATGTCCTTGCCGCCCAGTACTGTGGTTACATGTAGATAGATCCACCGCCCAACACGTAGATGTAGATGAACACGAAAGCCACAATTAACGATCTGAATTCAACGAAAGGAAAAAGGAATACGTATATGTTGATGATAATATGTATATGAATATATTGAGGATGATATGAAAATGAATACGATGAATATGAATATGTTTATGATGAATATGAATATGTTTATGATGACATGGAAATGTTTATGAAAATATTTTTATTTAAAGTTTATGCATCATGAAAATGATTATGTTTAAAGTTTATGCATCTTCTTGAAAACGATATTTTAAGTACAATATTTTTCACTGTTGCATGTGATCTGTATATGTATTATTTGTTATCAAGATTATGGTGTGTTGAGTCTTTAGACTTATTAGGTGTGATTGATGCTGGTGAGTTTGATGTTAATGATAATGGAGGTCTTGATGGTTGATCTGACTGGACTGAAGGTGCACATAACCCGAGGACCGACGTTAGTTTTCTGGACTAGTTTATGATTTATGATTTTAAGTTATGTTAAAGATATTTTATGACATTTTAATTATGGTTATGAGAGGTTTTTGAGAGGTTATAGTATGAGCTATACTTTTCAAATAATGTTTTTAGGTTTGGTAAAACGTTTGACGATTTTTACGATTTGAACTATTTTCCTTCGATTTTTAAATATTAGTTGATTGTTTATTTTTAAAATGGTACAAGGTATTTTTAAAATATTTATATATATGTATATTCCGAATTATGGAGATTAAGGATGGAAAAAAATTTCTAGCACGTTTTAAGAAAACGAGTAGCAGAAGTTTTAGTTAGTATCAGAGCCAAGGTCCTGTAAAAGGTTGTGCCACCATCAGCGTCGGAAAGATTAGTCGTCAAGCCTCAACTTGTAAGTTTAAATGCTTTATATGATTTTATGATGATATCTGCATAATTATATGAATCATATGTTTACATCACATGTTTAATATCTTTATGATAATATATGATTTATATGTTTTGGAATTTTTATACGTGATACGATATGAAATAAGAAATTATTTGATTTCAACGCATGTTGGTTTTGTGGAGGATGACATGCAAATGAATACGATGAATATGAATATGTTTATGATAATATAAAAATGTTTATGAAATTTTTTTTTTTTAAAGTTTATGCATCATGAAAATTTTTATGAAAATGGTTATGTTTAAAGTTTATGCATCTTCATGAAAACGATATTTTAAGTACTAGTATTTTTCACTGTTGCGTTTGATCTTTATATGTAGTACTTGTTATCAAGATTATGGTGTGTTGAGTTTTTAGACTCACTATGTGTGATTGATGCAGGTAAGTTTGATGTTAATGATAATGGAGGTCTTGATGGTTGATCTGACTGGACTGAAGGTCCACATAACCTGAGGACCGACGCTAGTTTTTTGCACTATTTTATGATTTATGATTTTAAGTTATGTTAAAAATATTTTATGACTTTTTAATTATGGTTATGAGAGGTTTTTGAGAGGTTATAGTATGAGCTAAACTTTTCAAATAATGTTTTTAGGTTTGGTAAAACGTTTTACGATTTGAACTATTTTCCTTCGATTTTTAAATATTAGTTGATTGTTTATTTTTAAAATGGTACAAGGTATTTTTAAAGTATTTATATATATGTATATTCCGAATTATGGAGATTAAGGAGGGAAAAAAAATTTTCTAGCATGTTTTAGGAAAACGAGTAGCAGACGTTTCAGTTGGTATCAGAGCAAAGATCTTGTAAAGGATTGTGCCACCATCAGCGTCGGAAAGATCAGTCGTCAAGCCTCAACTTGTAAGTTTAAATGCTCTATATGATTTTATGATGATACATGCATAATTATATGAATCATATGTTTACGTCATATGTTTAATAGCTTTATGATAATATATGATTTGGAATTTTTATACGTTATATGATATGAAATAAAAAAATTATTTGATTTCAACGCATATTGACTTTGTGGAGGATGATATGAAAATGAATACGATGAATATGAATATGTTTATGATGATATGGAAATGTTTATGAAAATTTTATGAAAATTTTTTTATTTAAAGTTTATGCATCATGAAAATGTTTTTGAAAATGGTTATGTTTAAAGTTTATGCATCTTCATAAAAACGATATTTTAAGTACAAGTATTTTTCATTGTTGCATGTGATCTGTATGTATAGTACTTTTTTTCAATGGTTATGGTGTGTTAAGTCTTTAGGCTCACTAGGTGTGATTGATGCAGGTGAGTTTGATATTAATGATAATGGAAGTCTTGATGGTTGATCTAACTGGACTGAAGGTGCACATAACCCGAGGACCGACTCTAGTTTTTCGCACTATTTTATGATTTATGATTTTAAGTTATGTTAAAGATATTTTATGACTTTTTAATTATGGTTATGAGAGGTTTTTGAGAGGTTATAGTATGAGCTATACTTTTCAAATAATGTTTTTTAGGTTTGGTAAAACGTTTAACGATTTTTACGATTTGAACTATTTTTATTCGATTTTTAAATATTAGTTGATTGTTTATTTTTAAAATAGTACAAGGTATTTTTAAAGTATTTATATATATTATATTCCGAATTATGGAGATTGAGGAGGGAAAAAAATTTCTAGCACGTTTTAAGAAAACGAGTAGCAGACGTTTCATTTTATGTGTCTATGATCGAGCGGTTCTCTTCACATAAAATTTCATAATTCATGATAATGATACAACATTATTTTTTTATATTGTGCAAGGGCTCAAATATAGGTATTCTAAATGCCAGAGGCCTCTTCTGATTTGAGTAAATATCCAAATTACTATGACTAAACTATGAACTATGTAGGTGGCAGTTTAGTCGAACTCATCAAAGAAAATTACAATTTTGATACTCTAAGTTGGTGTGTCTTAGGATCGGGAGATCAGTTAGAAGTGAGGGGTTGAATAAACAATCACATTAGTTTGTCCGGAATTCGGTTGAATTAACAACTTTGAATTTAGTAATTATCATCAAGTCAATGTTAGTTGGCTAATCATATAAGTTCTGTGCGAAAAAAACTTAACTGACAGATTGAAAACTCAATTTAATTACTAGACTCTAAATTTATTAAAAAAATGATTGTGAATTCATTAAAACCCCGATCGACGATCAGACAACGCTGATGTACCAAGGGTACAAATCTTGTTCATATAATGAAAATTGAAAACTAATAAAATCGAAATTTTCTCTGAACCATTTTTTGGCAGCTTCCAGTTTTGTGAACTCTTTAACCAAAACAGACAATTTCGCTCTCCTCACTTAATTAGCTGTTAAATTAACTTCCACATCTTCTATCATATGTAATTAACTTATAAACTATTTTATGATCAATCTGTTTGATCTCCATCAAATTATAGTCGTCAAAATAAACTCCTTCAATTTGATTATAGAGTTCAATTTGATTATTTAAACGATACACATAATCTGATACTTGTGTGACCCTCAATGATTTAAGGATACATCTAATTGTGAGTTCACAACTTCATGTAATTTAGGATAACATTTATTCTTATTCGGAATTATTCTAATTAGCCTCATTCTTTTCATCAACCTCTTGATCAAGAATGTCACAACTCAGGTCTTATTGCACTCATCGGATCCTGTAAAAGCGTCTAGTAGCATCGCCCCATGATCTAATAGGTATCACTGATAATGTCTACAAGAACCTTAAGTGATGGTTAGCGTACAATACGGTCCCTTTAACTCATATATTCTGATCGAATATGCAACCATGGGTACATCGAGAGTTGCAAATGAATTCGATAACGATGTGACATATTTTTGAGTAATAATAGTGTCATGGTCTGTGCAACTGATGAAACACCTTTCCACAAAGCATATTTCTTACTCTGGTCAGAGATTTCTTACATCATTAACTTATTAGATCACATAGTATATCTCAACCCGTAGACAAACGGTGAATCCCCGACTACAATAGATTGACTCATATGTATTTTGAAACTACACCTAACCACACCAACTGATGACCCTCAATGGATTCGGTAAACGGATCGAACTGCATGCTTGTACACAGAGCTTCTAAATTATCCCGGGTCAAAAGAATAATGGTACACAACCATAACCGCAGACAATTTTACTTGATGAGTGATAATCACTTGGACGCTTCGCGGGAGGATTGTCCAGTGCATCATCATTTGATCACCCATCTGTATGAATGGACAACTCAATGCCTTTATTAATGAAACATGATGTTTACATCACAGATGCTAGTCTCAAGCTCAAGCGAACTTTATCGTTATTTTAGGTCGTTGAATTGACTAGGAACATGTTTATAATATACGGTACACTTCCAAATGAGTTTTACGATTTTACGTTGAGAGTCATACCTCATGATACCTTTTGCATATTCAAGGACTTCATCTATGCAACTTGCATGTGTATACAGATAAAGTAAATGTCATAATTAGATAAAATCGTAAAATATGATTAAAATAAAAAATATTTTTTACATAAAAATCAATAATTCTAATACCACAAGTTGACTCTCTAGACATCTACTTTAACAAAAAAGAAACAAGAAATAAAAAAAACGAACTAACTTTCTATCTATTTACGTAACACATCAAATTGCATCCACCAATCTTTCCCATTTGACAAAATAATTTTATCTTCGGAAGTTTTGCAGCAAGGAAAATCGAACCTACTACAATATAATGTGGTTTGTGCTGCAAGCAGAGAGTTGTGCGAAGCTTACTTTTTTTTAATCGGGAAAGTCTAGTCAGAAATACAAGGTAAAAGATACAACCAAAGTTGCCATTGAGCCTACAGTTAGAGCACAGTTCCTCAGAAGTCATGAAGCACAAGAGAAACTACTGATAGGCTCCCAATAGTTTGCATTTTTGTTGTAGTATCTCTCATTGTTACCACTTACAACGTACTTAATTAATACATTTTTGTCTGATTTTATTGTAGGAGGAAGTTTTCTGCTCTTGGGATAAATCTGGGCTAAAAATGGTGATTTTATACCACAATTAAAGTTGTCGATATAATCTAAGTGAAAGACTTAAAGCATAAAAATTCAAAAGTGGTTTTTTAACAAGGCGTGATCACGCCTTGTGACTGCTTGTCAACTGCCTAGTGAGAATGAATGAATTTTTATATCAAGGAAAAAATATTAGATAGAGTTTTTTCCATAAAAAAAACTCTATATTTTTTGTAGATATTTTCTAGTATATTTTATTTTTAGTGATTAGGTTTTACCTAATCTTGGTTGGCTTTCCTTAAAAAAACCCAATAACTACCAAACGTGAGAAGGCAGGAGGCGCAAAACACAAAAGAAGAATAGAAATAATCCTCCAAAAAACTTCTACGCACAATAGAAAGAAAAGAGGCAGGAAAAGAAGCTCTCCGCTACACGTGAAAAGCAAGAACTCTAGTATTTTTCTTTTCTTTATTTCTTATTTATATGGAGATTGTAAGTCAACCCATGTTTGGCTAATTTCTTATTTCTGATTCAAGAGAAAACTCCATCATTTCGATGGGAAAACTCCATTATTTGGATTTTATTGCTTTGAGATATTTGTGCTTAATTTAAGATTCTTGTTTGTTTCAAGTATTTGTTGATTTATATTTAATTCCATAAAATTTGTATGTCGACTAATTTGACAAATTAATTCGATGTATGAATTTTTACTGCTATCTGTGAATTCTTTGATCTGTAATTGTTAGGAATAATTGGAACGTGAGTAGCGAGAGATTAGATGTGTTGTGCTACCACATCATATTTAGTCTAAATAAATCAACGAACTAGATCTATCAATTGCAGCTATCTTGGTTGTTAAATTTTAGGATTAACTGTTTTCACAAACCAAGAATGCTATTTTTAATTAATATGGAACGCTATCGTGCCCAATTAATTATTAATAAGTTTTGACTGGATGTTGTGTTTAGTCAATTAAATTAGGAAAACACAAGGATTTTAGCGGTTATCCCTATAATCCTAATGTTAATTGATTGAAAATACATGAATAAATCAAATGTTAACCGATGAACAGTGATATAATCGAAAATTGGAAACCCCTTGTGTAAGGTCCAAAAATTAGATGACGTAATTCAACTGCATGCAAATCTATGAAAAATGGAAAAATGACTAATTAAATCGTTTTAATGACATGAATTAATTATGATATGCATGATTACATATTTAAAAATAGGATTTATTGTTAGAATGCATAAAACTGTATTTTTTGTATAGCCAAAATCAGTACACGTATAACCCATGCAATTATTTAATTGTTAATCATTTATTTAAATTTAAAATGATTTTTGAGATGCATGATTTATGAAATTGCATTATTTCAAATTATTTATGTTTATGTGATACACGTTAAAATGTCTCTTGAGTTTTATGTTTCAGGCGAATATTCGCTGCGGGATGGGGAAAAGAAACCGGTGATGATTTAGGCAATTCTTGAAATGCGGTATTTTATTTCAAGTCAAGAAATTTAGTATTTTAAATGATTTACGAAATTTTAAGCATTTTAAAAGCCTAAGTTATTTATTATGTGATTTTTAGATTTTAAGTTGAGTATTATGGATTTTAAACCTTGCAAATTTGTTTATTTAATCTTTTAGTGGGGTTAAGTAATTAGATTAACATTATTTTATTTCTAATTATTTACCTAACCAAATTCTTTAGCCCTTAATTATTTAATTAATCAAAAATTTTCACATAGACCAGGATCTAAGATTATGAAAATTCATACCAGAAAAATTATTCCGAAAGTAAAATAATTTAAAATAACGATGGTTCCCTAGAGAAGGAAAATCACAAATATAAGAATTTAAATATGCAAGAAATAAATAAGATGGTTCCTCTATTGAGGAGATCCACAAATTACAGAAAGTAAATAGCAGAAATTAAAATTCTTTAAGGCCGTGGTTCCTCCAGTTTCTGATGTATATAAACCTTTAAGGGATCTATATACAAAGCATACTATTGCGAAGAACACCACAAATATTAAAGAAGTAGGCGGTTTAACCAGCCATAGATATTAAACATACATGAATATATATATTTAAGAATTCCATAATTTAAAACAAGATTTTATTACTAACCTTTGGAATCAAATAACTTTACATAAATGGAAGATACAAATTAAAAAGGGTTTCGGATTTTTGGGTAATGGTTAAAGGTTTTGGATGGTTAAAGGTTTCGGATTTCTGGGATTTCTGGGTAATGTTTAAAGGATTCGGATTTCTAGGATTTGGATCTGGGAATAAATGATTCGAGAGAGAGAGAGGGAGAGAGAGGAGAGAGAGATATGGGTAGAGAGTGGTAGAATGTTTTTTCTACCTACGTCTAAGATATGAAAGATAAGTGTTTGAACTCATGTTAGTATGTGCAGCAGTGGCCCCAAGCGAGATCCAACGAATCCCTCAACGCCAAGTAAGTATGTTCGACGTGCAAAAGAATTATTTTTATGTTTTTGAGGTATGCTAAATTTCTTGTGACCAAATTATGAACGTGTTTTGAAGTCGGTGAACATGGCCGAGGACCTCTCAACCCCGGTAAAGTATGACCGGGTTTTGATCAGGATTGGAAAGCGGTAAAGTATGACCGGGGACCAATCCACCCGGTAAAGTATGACCGGGGATCTTATGTATGCGGGATTGAAAAGCGGTAAGGTATGACCAGGGACCAATCCACCTAGTACTGTGGTTTAGTCTGATCAGGCGCATTTATGTATGGGTCACTTGCTTTGAAACATATCTCTACGCAAAATTATGTTATGTATGCTCAAGTATGTATGATGCAAGCATGTTTATGAAAAGTTTTACGATGATGGCACGTCTATGTTATGTATGTATGTCCAAGCTTTTGTATGCAATGTTCAAGTTTCAAGTAGTTATGCTCTATTTTAAAGATGCGTGTGATTTTATTACGTAGTACTTGTTATTTCCAGTTTATACATATTGAGTCTTTAGACTCACTAGACTTAATCGATGCTGGTGAGGAAGATGTTGAGGAGACGAGGGGTGGTGACCAGTGAGCTGTCTTGGACTTTGCAGGAGGCTAAACCCGAGGACCGCCCATGTTTTAAGATTTTATTGCACGACGATTTTAATACTCTGATTTCATGTTATAGTTTACGATGTTAAACATGTATTTTTCCATTAGCAAACTTTGATTGTAATCTTTTTATAGCAAATATTTTTGTTAAACAGTTTATGGATGATCGCAATTTGAAATTTTATTTTGTATTTAAGAAAACTTTTATTTTTTCGCAAATTTTAAAGTAGATAAAAGTACGGTACGTTACATTTTTAAATGTTATTCGAGATGCGATCGAGGAACGGAGACCGAGAGCTGAAAAAGAGAAAATATTTTTATTAAGTAATTATTTTTAATTATTTAAAATAAGGCTTATGCTATATGATATTTTTGAGAATAATGTGTTTTGAAGTGATTTTATATGCCGAGTCATAATTTTTAACAGTATTCGATTTTCAACGAAAATATGAACTTTTTGAGAATTCGGCTAATATTTTCACAACCTTTCCTGAACAAAATATTTTAAATATTAATTAATGGGTTTAATGGTCCTAATATACTATGTTAATGGACATAAGCTTATACCATGTGTTCTAATTGATATTTAAAAGCTAAAAACCATCTCTTAACCAACATAACTCACGCCCCTACAACCCTAAACCACTAGAACTCTTCCCCACCAGCAACAACACACACACGTGCGTAATTTTTCAAGGGAAGTCACGGTTGTTGAAAAGAATTCAGCATGAAAAATATGTTTGCCTTGCAATTATTTTCGTTTTATGCTTTGCCATGTCAAGAACTTACGTTTTCATGATCCAAAACCTATGATATTATTGCATGAAGGGGTTGCCATGTTAGGATATCTTGGAGGGACGTTGTTCCATCACGTTAAGGGTCTTTTTATGCCTAGTCGAGGGCTGCACACGTAGAGGACAAGCCTTGAACGAAAATTTGCATGTATGGTACACTAGGGTTCGGTTAAGAGGTATGCACTGGGGGCTTGGCCAGGGCTTGGTGAGGGTCATGGTTAAGGGTTTGGAAGGGTTGGTCGCTAAGGAAAAGCCCATGATTGCATGGACTCTTTCCATGCGCTTAAGGGGCAGCAGCAAGTGGTTGTTGCATGGAGGGTCAGGGCTTGGTCGGGGCTGGTCTAGGCAAGGTCTGAGGATGGTCCAGGGTTGGTTCGAAGGGCTGGGGATCGGGTGGTGGCCCGGACAAAGAGTCCTTGTTGAACTAGAGTCCTAGGAGGCGAGTCACGGCTGCGGCGCATGATGGAACGTGTAGCGTGGGCTAGGGGCTGTTTAATTGGGATAAGGCTGGTCAATAGGGTCCATAGGTGGTCTGGGCAGAGTTTGGCTCGAGGTGGCTCGGGCATGGCTCGAAGAAAACAGGAGATGGTTCGAGGGTAGGCTAGCTAAGGTTTGGTTTTTTGAACCATGGTCCACGAGGGTCGAATCATGGTTCACGAGGATAATTTAGTTATAAAAAGTCTATGTTTAAAGTTTAGGATTAAAATATTAAAGTTTGAGTTAATTCGGGAATTAAACGCTCTACGAATTAATAAATATGAAATTAAATCGAATGCCTAGAATTTAAGCTTAATAAAAATATTAAAAGTTTAATTTAAGCTTAAATAATTATTTGGGATGGTCTAGAGTCAATGAAAATAAGAAAAAGTAAAAATCGAGAAATTATATGTCCAAGTGTAAAACGGTCATTTTACAAATGAAAAATAGTAGACGTCCTGACAATGCCCTGAATGCTGTAAAATATGTTAATATGTTTATTTTAAATATTTACGAAATTATATGATGAAACGTTAATGCCAAAAGACATGTTACATGCTTGGTTTAAAAGAAAAAATGATTTATATATGCTTAAATTTTTATAAGTAATGAAGATACGAAAAGTTGAAGGAGGCAAAGTGATTGTGACTAATACGATGATTATGATGATATGTAAGGCCATGGCTCAGTTGACGGGTGAGAGTGTCGCAGATGTCCCCTCCGCCCATTATTGTGGTTACACATAGATGGATCCATCGACCTTCAGCTGAAACGAAAGTTACAATTAACGATCCGATTTCAATAAAAAGATAAACTAATACGTATATGATGAAAATGAGAAATGTTTATGATGAAAGGAAAAATGTTTAAGTTTATGCTTGTTCATGAAAAGTATTTTAAGTAAAAGTATTTTTACTGTTGCATTTGATTGTATATATATTACTTGCTATCATGGTTAAGGTTTGCTGAGTTAATAGACTCACTGGGTGTGATCGATGCAGGTGAGCATGATATTGATGTTTTTGAGGGACTTGGTGGTTGATCTTGCTGGACTGAAAGTGCACACAACCCGAGAACCAGCGCTAGTTTTCCGCATTTAAATTAAGTTTATGATTTGAGTGTACGTTAAAGATTTTTACGACTTTTATGATTGCTTTTGAGAGGTATTTGAAAGGATGTTAGAGTTATTTTTATTTTGAAATATTGCTAAATTTAGGTTTGGTAAACGATTGACGATTTTATATTTTGAATTCTTTCCTTTGAATTTCTTTCTTTTGATAATAAAAATAAATAAAAGAGGGATTTTGTTGAATAAGTATTAATTAAATAAAATTAGTAAAAATGAGATTAATAAGCAATGAAGGATTCGACCCTACTCACCATTGCACTCGCTATATTTGAAAGGAGGAATTTAATTTTGGTGGCTCAACGACATCACACCAAATACGATGCTCTATAAATATAGTTTCTCATAGAGACATCAAATTGGTAAGTGAATATAACATGTTGATTATCAAAATGTTAGATTAGATGCTCACCGAGTCAATTTGTGGCTTGAACTTTATTAATTTTTATGTAAAAATAATATTTATTTTAATAATAGTTTATGATTTTATCCAATTATGACATTTATTTTATCTTTATATATTCATTCAAACTGCATAGATGAAGTCATAAATATACAATAGGTACCATGAGGCTTGTCTCTCAATGTAAGATCATTAAACTCATTAGAAAGCGTACTGTTTATTCTAAACAAGTTCTGAGTAGATTGAGCCACCTAAAATAAGGATAAATGTCGCTCAAGCTTGATACTAGAGTCTGTAATGTAAACATCATGTTTCATTGGTAAGAGCATGGAGATTTCCATTCACTGATGGGTGATCATTTGGTGATGCATTAAACAACCCTCCATCAGATTTTCCAATATGTTATCACTTATCGAGTGTAATAGTCCGCTGTTTTGGTTGTACACAATTAGTCCTTTGACCTGGGACAACGTGGAGGCTCTACATGCTATGTGGGGCTCTCGACATTCACTAGTAATTGTCATGCAATATTTGAGAATAATTACTTGAATATTAAATACAGCGGAAAAATTTGTCACTATATTTATGACATAGTGACCATTACATAATTATTAATATAAGCTAAAGTTTACATTACGTAAAAAAATATTCTAGCATATTACAATTAAACATAATTATTTATCTCGTCGAGATATTAATAATTAAAGGTGAAGAGTAATTATATTTATATCTACAAGAAGTCCAGGAAACTCATACATTATTTCTTCAACAAGCATATGAATCCCATTTACTTGTATAATCACATGAGTAGATGTCTCACTCCCTTCCTCACTAAGTATAACTAATAATGTCAACATGTTAACCTGATTACCATCCACACACAAAATAGTAACCACCTCCGAGAGGGTGGGTAATAACTCAGTATGATAAAAACAAATAAAAAAAATCATGTAACATAATGCATGGTATACAGATGTAATGCATGATCAGGTAAACACACATGCAAGTGTAAATGGAATAACGATAACTACACAATTAGTAAATGCAATGCAACAACAGGCAAGTCTCGGCTACACTGTCGTAGCAACCACTGCTACTCCAGCCTAGTACCGTGTGCCGATTAGCTCCCCGGGAATTACTAACATACTGCGCCTTATCAGCCTGCAACATCCCTCGAGCTAGTTGCAGCTCCCTATCATCCCAACAATTACGTCGATCATACACAGTATATCAAAACGGTCTTCAATAGGATCAAGACTCAACATGTAATGCAATGTCTTGTCATGCATCGATGCTACATTTATACAGAAAATACGTGTGGGTAAAATATGTTTCCATGAATCGATGTTTATACAATGTGACAAATTACTCCACGTAGGAAAATAAATACCATATAATCCACATTCAACAAATATCAAATTGAAACGTCCCTCACTCATTTTTCTTTAAAATATACTAGAATTTTTTTTTATAAAGCATCGGCCGAATCTATATATATGTGTATATATATACTTTTATTATCTGCACCATTAAAAAAATTTCAACATTTATTTTACTCAAAACTCAGTAACTGCATTAAAAGTCATAATATCGTAAACATTTAAACCAAACCTAAAATTAGCATTTTTCAAAAGTAGCATGTACGTCATAAATCCTCTCAAAAACCACTCTTTCGCATACAAGTCATGAAAATATTTAAAATACTGTAAAATAATAAATGTGCGGAAAAACTAGCAAGGTCCTCGAGTTAGTGCACCATTAGTCCGGCCAGTTCAATTATCCAATCCTCTTGTCTCAACAGAAATATCCTCATCTGCATCATTCACACCTAGTGAGTCTAATGACTCAACAAGCCTTAACCATAGTAACAAGTAATACGTACACATCTACATGCAACCGTGAAAAATACTTTTAATAAAATAGTTTTAACATGAACAAGCATAAACTTCAACCTTTTCTTTCACCATATACATAAACATTTCCTTTTAGAGGTAAAATCAGTTCATTAATTGTGACCATCTTTTCATCTTTCTGTCGGTTGATCAATCACACTTGTAACCATGGTACCAGACGGTGAAACAACATTAACCACTTTTCCGTTATGTGCCTTGGCCTATAGTTTGCGGGGACACCAGCAACTACTTTTCCGTTACCGGGCCTTGGCCTATGGAAATTCAGTGTTGGGTCCCACGGGGCTTTGTCCCATAAACAGGTTCCACTGGAGCTTTGTCAATCATGAATCTCCATTTCCTTACCGTCACAATCAAGTCACTTCATTCAAAACATTTTCAGTATTTCCATCACTTTATAAAATACATGCATAAATATTATTTTCTTTTAAACCAAGCATATAACACATCTTTTAGCATTTATCGTTTTCCATCATAAAATTCCTAAATTTTCAAAATAAACATTTTAACATTCATTACTGTTATCGAGACACTGCCAAAACTCCTAATATTATCATTAAATCATGTATCTTGTAAATTCGTCACTAATTGTCATAATTTAAAAATAAACTAATAAATTAAATAAACATATTTATCTAAATGTAAAATTAATTTATTAATAATTAAAATTTCTTGTAAAACACCATTATTAAAAATAATAAAAATTTATTTTAATTTAATTTATAAGAAAAATCTTGTGGGCTAGGGCTGCCCGAGATGCCCCGCCCTGCCCGAAATCTACTAAATTATTTATTTGTTTAAAATTATTTAGGGCATTCATCGTTGCCCAATTTTGTAGTGAATGCTCGCAAGAAGCTTTGCTCGCGTGTGTTGGTGTTGTTCGGAACTGTTCTAGGAAGCCGCACACATAAATTACATTTTTTTTATTTCAAAAACTTTATGGGCAGTCTGTGTTTTCAACTTGTGATAACACATTATATAATTAAATAACCATTATCTAATACATTTCTTCTAGAACTAGAATATTTCCATGTACTATTTCCAACTCTTAAAAATAATTAATGTAATTAGATAAAATTATTTAAATAATTTAAATATTTATGAATTTCCCTAGAATTGAAAAATCTACTAATTAACATTTTCATATTTACTAATTAAACATTTTAGAATTGTAGATTTATTATATTCTCAATCAACGATCAAACATAAATGATGTGTCGATTGTACAAAACTTGTTAATATAATGAAAATTGAAATTTAGAAGTTCAAAATTTTCCACTGTTAAATCTTGGCAGGTGCTTATTTTGGAACTCTTTCACTAAATTGAGAAATGCTCTCTCCTCACAAAATTTGAAGTCATTCCAACTTCCACAACTTCTACATATAGAAACTACTTATAAACTCTTTTATAAGCTATAATATGTTTGATCTCTATCAAACTACAGTCGTCAAATCCAAATCATTGAACTCAATTATCTCAAAGAAAACATAAAATTAAATACTTGTGTAGTCATCAATAGTTCAGGAATAAAGCTAACTGTGGAATCACAATTTCATGTGATTCATGACAACATTTTTCTTTATTTGGACATATCCTAACTAGTATCATTCTATTCATCAACCCCTTGATCAAGAACGTCAAAACTCAAATCTGATTGTACCTATCGGATCATAGTAAGAGCGTCTAGTCCCTTAAGTATCACTGATAGCGCATGCAAGAACCAGAATGTTATGGTTAGCGTATAATATAGTCCATTCAACACATATATTTTGATAGAATCTGCAATCATTAGTATATCGAGAGTTGCAATTGAATTTAATATGGTGTGATGTAGTGGCATCGTACATGCAACTAATGAAACAACTTTCCATAATACACATGTCTTACTTTGGCCATAGATTCCTTGCACCATTAATTCATTAGATCACATAGGATATTCACACTCGTAGGTAAAACAGTGAATTCCCCAGTACAATGTATCCACTCTTACATATGTAAAAAATACACACAACCTCGTCATCTAATGACTCTCTTGGAGTCGGTAAACAAATAAAAGTGCAGTACTAGTACGTAGAATCTCCATGTTGTCCCAAGTCAAAGACCAATGATGTACGACAATAACCACAGACTAATTCACTCGATAAGTGATAATCACTTTAAAAGTCTGGGGAAGGGTTGTTCAATGCATCTTGTATGATTATACATATAAAATAAATGTCACAATCGGATAAAATCGTAAAATACTATTCAAATAAATAATTTTTATATAAAAGTCAATAAATAAGAAACCACAAGTTGCCTCACTGACACATACTCTAAAAAAGTCCACTACTTTTTCAAAACCAAGTTTCACAAGGAAAATATTTTAACAAAACCGAAAAAAATAATTAAAATTGCACTCCTGATCAACATAATAGAATACACGGATCGTTTTTGCACATCAAGATTTTTTAACCTGTTAGTTTGTGATTCATAGTCCATACATCATATTAGAAACAATATTTTTGTGTAACAAGATTTTTCAATCTGCGACTCTTGGCCCTCATGATTTTGCATTATAAACTGCTTTTCTCATAAGTTCGAGCTCATGGAAGCTCCCTAGATATAACATTTACACTTTCGCTATGGTTAATAGATAAAGCATCCTTGTGGTACAAATACATGATCTTCTATCATATGAGTATCTGCATAGGTAAAAACCTAATGAAACACAAGATGGACGCAAGCCGAGATCCGATTACAGGAACCGCACGATATCCTAGTATGTTGCCTGTCAGGTGAGTATATATTTTCTGCATCTCATTTCTCGCTATAGAGGCCATCTCTAAGATTCTCCAGCACAACTTTCTTACCTGTCAGGTATTCCACCAGTCCTTCCATAAATGGAGAAAGATAGAGTTGAATTTAGTAAATACTCCACTAACATGAAATTGAGATTCAAAAAATGGACTATTATTTCGCATCCACGACAACTAGGGTGTGATTAAACCAGATCAAAATTGATTTGGTACACGAGTTGACATGGATTTTGGTTTCAATCTAAGCTGAACCAAAAACCAAAACCTAGGCAAATCACAATGTTTTCAAATGCAAAATTATGATATGGATTACCCACTCAATCCATTTAAAGTCATTATAAAAAATAGTAAAACATTAAAAGTGATCCAGAGAATCGAAAAACTGCGGGAGAATCGTAAACAATCATGTTTAAAGATTGGAGTATAGACTTCAAAATCTTAACCATGAAGTATATTTCTTCTCTTCAATGAAGCCAAAATACAGAACTTTTACTAATCAATTACAAGTAAATAATTCTTGAAAAGTGGTTGACATATTCTTAAATAAATCTTCTCTAATGAAACCTACTTTTAAAATTTATTGTTGCAACTGATGAGAATAAGAACTATAGTTTAGAATATTATGTCAAGAGAAATTCACCTTGGCAATAATCTCGGCAATCATGAAACCCAATCTTTAGCTCAGTCTCCCATCTTTCATTAAATATGAGGGCTCCATCTATAGCATCTACTCTTGAGAATCCAACAAACCAGCATTTTCTCTTCGGAGGTTTCCCAATATTTCTTACTTGTATAACTCCTACCAAAGATTAATTTTGACATATATTAGACACAAGCAATAACATGCAAGTACAATAAATAAAGGAATGCTACACCCTTTTCATTTCGCTTCGACAAAATAAGACTGAAACAGGAGGCACACCTCAGATTTTGATAGCAATTTATGATATCATTATCAGAAAAATATCAGCAAGTAAACTAAAGCATAGAAACTAGCGGCGAGAGAGAATTCAGATTTAAACATCAGTGAACGAGAGAATTATTGTAGTGCCAAAATCATTTTTCAACTTTAGTAACAACGAAGATAGTGATACATGAGAACGATGTTCTTTTACAATCAGTTATTCAGTTAATTGTTAGATCATTTTGATAAAGTAGACGTCCAGCGAGCCAACTCGTGGCTCGATTTTATTGAATTTTATATAAAAAAAAATAATAATATTTTATAATTTTATCCGATTATGGCATTTACTTTATCTATATATCCTTACAATTTGCATAGATAAAGTTCTTGAAAATATTATAAGTACCATGAGTTCCACTAGTCTAGTGGATCATGAAATTTATTAAGAAGTGTATTGTATATTCTAAATATATTTCTACTCGATTCAGCTGCCTAAAATAAGAATAAAGGTCGCTCGAGCTTGAAACTAGCATTTGTGATGAAAATGTCACGTTTAATTGAGGTAAGGGCATGGAGATGTCCATTCATAGAAACGAACGATCATTTGATGAGGCACTGAAGAATCATCTCACGGACATTCCAAGTGGTTACCACTTATCGAGTGGATTAGTCCACGGTTATGGTTATACACTTAGACCTGAGACAACATGGAGGTTCTGCATCGTGGCATGCATTTTGATATATTTACTGACTTCATTGAAGATCATTAAATGAAGAGATTGGGTGTAGTTTCAAAATATGCAGGGATCAATACATTGTAATCGGGGATTTGCCGCTCACCAACGGGTGAAAACATCCTATTTGATCTGATGAGTTAATAATACAAGAAATCCCAATGTATTATGTAAATTTAAAAAATATTAGATTTAGTGAGATATAAAGATTTGAATATGGTGGGCCCATATGCTCAAGGGTTTTAAAGATCGATGACATGCAAAATATTTTAAGCTAATGTGATATTGCATTTGCATCCCTGCATTTACCTAGGTTTTTGACTTGGATCTATATTTGGCCCATATAGATCAATTAGCTTTTGGTTATCGATCATACTTTATTATTTATCATGCATGTGATATATTATAAATAATCAGTATGTGCGTCATTATTAATATAATAACAAGCTATGTTGCATGGATACGCGTACGAGTATCGTATCGAATACGATACGGATACGGCGACGCGTCAAATTTTGAAAATATAAGACACGATACGGCTAGGATACGACAATCATTAAAATATATATAAATATTATATATATTTATATTTATATAAATTTAGTATTGAGCAGAAATAGTATTGAACAGAAATAGAATGAAAGAGACGGACAAATGTATTTAGGAATTTAAAAACCCAGCTCAATTTATTTGAAATTATTTTCCTTTTAGTCCTTAGAAATTTAATTTTTTTTAATTAACATCTGAAACTTTTAAATATTTGCAATTTTGCCCAAACGTATCCGAAAAACGTATCCACGCCGTATCCATGACGTGTCCTCGCCGTGTCCGAAACGTATCCGGTTGGTCAACCCTAAACAAAGTCAACGACACGGATTTTGCGGTATCCGACACGCGTATCCGTGTGTCGTATCCGTATCCGTGTCGTATCCGTATCCGATATCAAAAAAAAATTTTAAGGTATCTGTGCTACATAGATAACAAGAGTTGAATGAATCCGAAAAACATACAAATAAACATGACACTAGAATCTAAAATTGACACAAATTTTTAAAAATTTTAATCCCTCGTTTTGGATAAGATTCAAAATTTATGTCAATATCATGAAAGAAAAATTAAACAGAACTTAAATTTTCTTTGCCTTCCATCAACGGTGGTTGCATGGTGAACGATACCCACAGTAGTGTCTGGCTCGTATTATTGGAGAGGCCTCGACGTCGGAAATCTATGACTCTCCATCAGCACACAAACACACACGTCACACGAGTTTTTGAGGAGCACATCATGTGAATAGTGAAGAAATTCAGCAAGGTTCACCCTACGTCGACGTCTCTCGCATTGCAAATCGTTTTTCATGCCTTAATCTTCTTTCAATCATCATTCATACCATATTATATGTTTTGATACATATTTGCATGAAAAACATGATACACTTCTTTTATTTTCGTTTTTATGGCATAAACATGATAAAACTAGAGTTTTCATCTTTTAAACTCTTGCTTATGATGCACAATGGGACCACCATGTTAAGGCTACTAGAAGAAATGTTTTTCCATATGTTTAAGGGTCCTTAGATGCATGTTTAAATGCTGGAAAGGAGAAGGCAAGAAGATGAACGAAAATTTGGGTTTCTAGAGTCCTAGGGTTTTTGGCTTGGGGTTGCTTGAAGGGGGGGCCTCGGTCGTGGTTAAGGACTGTGTCCAGGGGTCCTAAGAGGGTTGCATGGTGATACTAGAGGGGATTAAGGGGGCTGGTACCAGGGATGGGCTGGAACCATGTGCTTAAGGGGCACGCGCCATGTGGAGGCTACGAGATTAAGGGTGAGGCGTGCAGGGGCTGTGTGGCGTGCTCCAGTGGATTGCCAAGGCTTCGGTCTAGGTCATAAGATGGTCAGCTAGGGTCTGGTTGGGTCAGCCAGGGGCTAGGGTCGAAGAAAGAAAGGGTTGGTTCAAGTTAGGGTTTCGACCTAGGGCAAGGAAAGTTCAGTGGCTGGTCTAGGCTTGTGCAAGCTATGGTTCAAGTTTGGTTAAGTTTCAAGTCAATTCGGGATAAAACCGAGGCATAGGTTTAAGTTTTAAAACGAATCGGAAAATTAGTCGATGAGCTCAAGTCGAAGAAACATTTTGTATGCATCCATCGACCTACAGCTAAAACGAGATCACAATTAATGATCTGAATTCAATAATAAAAAGGAAAACGTATACGTATATGACAAATGGAAAAAGTTTATGATGAAAGGAAAAAGGTTTAAAACTTATGCATATTAATGAAAAGCTATTTTTAAAAAAAAAATATTTTATTGATGCATGTAATTGTATATGTACTTACTTGTTATCATGATTAAAGTTTGCTGAGTCATTAGACTCACTAGGTGTGACCGATGCAGGTGAGCATGATTTTGATGGAGGGCATGACGGTTGAACTAGCTGGATTGAAGGTGCACATAACCCGAGGACCGTCGCTAGTTTTTCGCAATTATGTATATGATTTAAGATTACTTTAAAGATTTTATGATGTTTTGAATTTTGAGTGGTTTTGAGAGATTTAAGAGTTTATACTTTATTTCGAAAAATACTAGTTTTAGGTATGGTTGATGCTTTACGATTTCATATTTTGAATTGCATTTTTTTGGGATTTTAAAATAATAGGTTGGTTGGTATTATTTATATATATATGTATAGTGTTTCGGCCGAAAGTATGGATGGAAAAAAAATTTCTAGCATATTTTAAAGAAAAACGAGCAGTGGATGTTTCAAGACATAAGCTCCTAAGAGATCCGAAAGGATCTCAAAGCCACCTAAGATGATGATCTTGCTTCTTGAAGAAGACCAAGATGAGATCATTCCTAGATATGATCCAAGAAACTTCAAAGAATCATTATCAGATACTGATTGATTCAAATGTTTTGAAGCCATGTAGTCTCAGTTAGACTCCATGTATTCGAACCAAGTATAGTCCTTAATAGATCCATTTGAGGAATTGTTCCGATAGGATGCAAATAGATTTACAAAAGGAAGCTTGGGACGGATGGGAAGGTAATGACAAACAAAGCAAGATTGATACCAAAAAGATATACTCAAACGTAAGATATTGACTACGAGAAAACTTTTTTCTCCATTCATGATGTTCTAGTCAATTAGGATATTGCTAGCCATATCAGCATAGTATGACTATGAAATATGGCAGATGGATGTGAAGACAACATTCCTTAATGGTGAAATTAAGGAAGAGATTTACATGCTCAACCTGAAGAATTCACATCGGTAAGAATTGAGCATAAATATGAAAAATTCAGAGATCCATCTATCGTCTCAAACATATATCGAGTATGAAACCTAAGATTTGAAAAAACAATCAAAGAGTTTGAATTTGTTAAAAATCCTGAGGAACCGTGTGTATACAAGAAAATTAGTGAGAGCGGACTAACATTCTTAGTACATTATGTTAATGACACATACTAATCATTGAAAATGATGTAGAGATGTTGAAATCAATTTACGTATGGTTACCTATAAATTCTCCACGAAGTTTATGAGTTAAGCATCCTATGTGTTAGGAATACATATATATAGAGATAGAAGAAAGAAAATGCTAGGCTCACCAAATGCTGAGAAGATTCTCTATGGAGAAGTTCAAGCATCCTATGTATCAGGAATACATATGTATAAAGATAGAAACAATGACTCGCATTCCATATGTATCTGCCATTATGTACGGTATGACACATAATCGACCTAATATTCTCTTTTCACCGAGTGTTGCAAGCAGATATCAATCGAATCCAACTCCGTTACATTGGAAAGCGGTGAATGATATTATTATTTGCTTGAGAATGACTAAGAATTTGTTCATGTATAAGAATTAAAATTGGAAGTCTACACTGAGTTTAGCTTCCAATCAGATGTGAATGGTTCAAAATCAAAATTTGGATTTGAATTCAAGCTCAACAGTGGTGTTATCTGTAGGAAAAATTCCAAGAAAGACACAACAACGGATTGAACCGCTGAGGCCGAATATATAGCTGCATCAGCTGTGTGAATGAAGATGTTTGGATGAGAAATTTTGTTTAAAAGTTGGGCATCATTCATCAAGGAGTTAATCCAATCCTGATCTATTACGACAACGTTGGTGCCTTGCACAAGCAAAGGAGTCGAAGTCTCATCAGCGATCCAAACATATACTGAGAAATTTCCACATAATCTGGGAGATTGTGGGAACAAGAGACATATATATAGATAGAGACACCTCTAGAGATAACGTTGTTGATCCATTAACGATAAGGACCGTTGTTTGAGAAGCATAGTGAAGCAATGGGTGTGAGATCTATGGGTAGTTGAATATACGACAAGTGGAGATTGTTAGAGAGAAGGTGGCCAGCGAGCCAACTTATGACTTGAACTTTATTGACTCTTATTTAAAACAATATTTATTTTATTAATATTTTATGGTTTTATACAATTATGAAATTTACTTTATCGGTATACACATGCAAGATGCATAGATAAATTCCTTGAATAACTATCATATGAGAATTTTGAATAATTAAAATATATAATCTTAATAAGGTCTAATCTTAGAAAGATTTGAATATTGTATTTACATATAGGTTATCAAAAGTTGATAATATACACAACACATATACGTACAATAAACATATCAAGAAAATCAAGTAAAGATTTTCTCTCTCCCTTGCACAAGAAACTTTCGGCCCGCTTTCCAATTTCGACAAGGCGCGGCCAAACCTCCACAACATCGTCGTGCCGCCGCCCCGACGTCGCAACACAACCGCCGGATTTTGGAAATTCCGACGAGCTAATCTCGACGTAAATTTCATGTGAATTTCTAGTACAGTCTATAAGAGGAATAAAGTTTCTGATCGTGGACCTGATTAGGAGACTGAAGAAAGTTCACAGGGATTGACAAGAAGAGCTATTACTGCCTAAACACCGAAATACCTGGAGCCGGCGTTGAACACGCAAAAGTAAATCAATCTAAACACTCTATAAATGGTTTTAAATCATAAGATGTCCAAGAATGTTTTGAGTCAAAACAAAAAGTCTAAAACTTGCGTTTCGTCTTGAGTGCGAGAAAACGATACACCAACAAAAAGAAGGAGAAGAAGATGTCTTATTTTTATTACATTCAAAATATTTTCTTTGACCTCATTT
Organism: Primulina huaijiensis; assembly: GCF_012295235.1. Taxonomy (NCBI): domain Eukaryota; kingdom Viridiplantae; phylum Streptophyta; class Magnoliopsida; order Lamiales; family Gesneriaceae; genus Primulina; species Primulina huaijiensis. The sequence goes on from NC_133323.1 coordinate 18,569,216, forward strand.
GGAATAATTTCATGTATAGTCGCTTAAGAAACACATACCACAAAGAAAAATAATGACAGTTTCAGCTATCAATATTTCACACACATGGGATTGATCTTAGTTCATTAACTTTCATAAAGGGACGTAGGTGCAAATGCAATTAAGATTCACGCATCATTAGTGATCGCAAATTTATATTCAATATTTGGAGCATCGAATAAAAATTTGGAATTTTTCATAATTATTAGAGTAAACAACTTGAAAAACGGGTTTAGCTGTCAAATTTATGTTCATATTTTCCTGATTACATAATTTGCATTCTGAAAGCCTTCAAATTCACTAGAATTGCCAAGTTCGAAAGATCACATTCAAGGACAATCTAAAGGCGATGCAGGTACTTATTTAGAGCGAATCAAGAGCTTAACATTAGTATGAATCTTATTTTTTGATGACCTTCACATATAGATAATTCTTAAAACTTTTTTATTTGAGTGTTATTTTGTCCATCACACGTTTAGGCCACAAAATTCTAGCTTGATACGCTTATGCGTGTGTATCATGAAAATAAATCATCCACTTCATGAAAATAAATCAGTTTATGCGTTGCTTATTCCCTTAAAAAGCCCAAAGATAAAATCGAAACCAGAAATAGAATAAAAACAATCAAGCAATGCATGAACAAAAAAAAAATTGAGATCAGAGGCTCACCAGGAACTTTACTACCGGATAATGCTGCAAGAGCCACTAATATATTTTCAGGATCCTCCGGCTGAAAATCATAAACCAAAGCCTACAAAACAACAAATAGCTCAGCCAAAATTAAGATTTCATGAATAAGATAAGGAAATTGATAAAGAATAAGTACCTGATGTGTGGCAGAGGGTTTAATGATAACCACGAAATGCTTCAAATCCCTGAAATTGAGAGAGTACGCAGCCGACATGAATAATTGGCCTGGGCCTTTCTTCGCTCTCAGCGGCACGGCGGCTACGTACACTTCATCTCCGCCGCCGCTGCCACCAATTATCGATCCTCTACCTGAGAAAGTGGCCAAGGCCATAGCCAATTATTTATTTTCTTCAAAAACCACCAAAGACGATTTTGAAATTCGAGGTCCTTATATTCTGGAAAATTACAAGGGTCTTGTGGCTGTCCTCCACTACGTAGCTAGTCCGAGTTATTTGTGGTTAGCGAGACAGGTGAGGTTAAAACTCCATTCGAGCTTAATTTGAGCAATAATATTATTTAAAAATTATTCAACTCGAATTCGAACTAATCCGAAAACTCTGAATCCGAATATGAACCGAATCAATCCGATTTTGATTTTTTTTTAAAAAAATTTTAAAAAAAATTAAATAAAATTTTAAAAAAAAATAATAATAATAATAATATTTTAATTTAAACACATAAAACAAAATATCCCTCATATATATTATTTAAATTTGAATTCTAATTATAAAAAAATAAAATATATTTACTAAATCAAATAAACAATTGTTTAAAAAATAAAAAATATTCAAAATAAATATTAAATTATGAAAATTTATGATATAAATATACAGTAAATATTTTTTCAGATATAGAATATATATAAATGTAGACAATATTTATTAATTATATTTTTTTGAAAAAAAATTAAAATTTTCGGGTCCAACCAAACCCGATCAATTTTTCGGATCAGCTATCGGGTCCAACTTGATCTGATCCGAACCTGAAAACCCCAAACTCAAACCTAATTTTTTTTCGAGTTGAATTGTGTCGGATTGGTGGGTCCAGTCTGATTTTGACACACCTAATTCGAGTTGAGTAAAAGTAGTTATATCCTTCACTCTGTCAAGTTTCGAGGTCGCTAACAATATATTATTATTATTAATTTAAATTTATTAATAATCATATAAATATAAAATTTAAACATGTTCGTGTTGTTGAAAGAATACTTTTTGCCTCATTACGGTAAGCACGTTAAATTTTGCCAAGAAACCCAATTTAAATATAAGCCCAAAAATTGTGACCAACTCTGAAAAGCCGAAATTAGCTCGACCAGTTGACAGAATAACCCAGTTGTGAACAATTAACAAGAGCCAGCCCTAACTTGCACGTTCAAAAGTGGTTTGAGAATTGTTAATTTTAATGTAAAATAATATTTATTTTAATAATATTTTACGATTTTATCCAATTATAACATTTATTTTATCTTTATACCTATACAAGTTGCAAAAATAAAGTTCTTGAATATATATTAGCTAGCATGAGGTATGTATCTCAACGTAAGATCGTGAAACTCATTAAAAAGTATATCATATATTATAAACAAGTTCCTAGTCGAATCAGCCGCCTAAAATAAGGATAAAGGTCGCTTGAACTAGAAACTAGCATCTGTGGTGTAAACGACATGTTTCAATGATAAGGGCATGGAGAAGTCCATTTATACAGGTAAGTGATCATTTGATGATTCACTGAACAAACCCTCCTTTGAACTATCGAAGTGGTTGTAACTTATCGAGTTGAATAGTTCACAGTTATGGTTGTACACCACTAGTCCTTTGACTCAGTACAATGTAGAGGCTCTACGTACCAGCATGTACTTTGATCCGTTTACCGACTCCATTGATGGTCATCAGGTGGCGACGTTGAATTTGGAGACTGTAGTTTGAAGGAGATCGAAGAGTATGCTCATTATGGAGTTTATAAGTTGATTTCATAGGATGAAAGAAATGAAAGTTAGTTTAACTGCTAATTGAGTAAAGAGAGTGGAACTGCATGTATTGGTGAAATAGTTAACAAAACTGGCACATGCCAAAAATAGATCAGTGAAAATTTTGATCTTTTCCATTTTCATTATATGAAAAAATTTGTATCATTGATACATGTGGGCTGTCGGGTCGTCGATCGGAGTTATAATCAGTTCACAATTATTTATTTAATGAATTTAGAATTTACTAATTATATAATAGTATTACTAGTACTAACTACTAATATGTACAAAATTCTCATAACATATTCTAGAGGTGTAACGTCCAAAAATCCGTTTGCGTAAACCGCATATATGAGAATTGTTAATTTATTTTAAATGTATGAATGATATATTTTGAATATGATTAAATGTTTACTTATGTAGTTCTGCATGATTTCATAATTAAGGAGTTCCGGCCGAATATTTGATGCTTGGCAGTGGAAAAGAGACCGAGAACGATCGAGATAAAAATATTTTTAAAATAATTATGTTAAAGGCTTGAAATATGTAAATAGGATTTTAAAATTTTCTAAAAATGCTAGAATTAAATTATTTTTAATAACTTTCCTAAATAAACTTTTTGTGCATGATTTAATGGGCCTAATTAGGCCTATTTAACTAGGATTAGTGGGTCTAATTATTTTTTAACCATAAATCCCTAAACCCTAGCCTCCTAAACACTAAAGAATTCGAAATTTACCAACAAAATTAGGGCTTGTGAGGGCTGCAGCAACCGTGCACCTTGCTAACTCGAAACTAGGAATTTTCAAGATTGTTGAGAAGAAGTAACAAGCCCAAGACATTCCACGATCGCTCTTTCTCGTCTCCTCGCGCCAATAGTCGATTTTCGAGCATTATAAATGCAAAGGCATTTCTTTAAACCTTTCTTTTGCAACATTCAGGCTATATTATGCATGTTTGTGACCTTTGCATGAAAAATGTGATGACAAAATTTTATTAATGTTTTGAATGATTTATCTTAAAGGTTTGAAGTTTTAATGCTTGTTTGAGTCGTGTCATGATTGTTAGGGATTTGCTGTCATTAAAGGGAAGGGAGACGGTGTCTAGAAGCCCTAAAGGGAGTCTCATGCAGGCTAGAAGAAGGCTGGAACAAGAAAGGGAAGGATCGAGCCTCGGTTAGGGTTTGGTGCATCGGAAGGGCTCGGTCTTGGCTGTTGCGAGAGAGGCTGCATGAAGGGTTGTCTAGCCTCGATCAAGGCCCTGTGTTGGGTCGAGTCACGGTCATAGAGGGTCCTAGCTTGGATGGAGACAAGAGTTGAAGAAGGGCTGTGACAAGGGATTTGTTGATGCCTAGGGTGCACGATTTTGGAAAAAGAAAGGGAAAAAAAGCTGTGCATGTTGGTTGTGCGCAGGAAGCTGGTGTGTGAGTGGTCCAATAGGGTCTTAGGAGAGTTTCTAAGGGGCTAGAGTCAGGTCGATTGGGGGCTGGGCTTGGTTGGCTCGATGGAAGCTTGGCCTCGTCGTGAATGTATAGGGCCAAGGCTTGTTGTTGAGGGCAGAGGGTCAAGGCTGGTCTCGTGTGGGCTGGACCATGGCTCATGAGGTATTTTGGGTGCAAGGTGCGAGAAAACGGTACTCCAATACATTTGCACTTGACTCGCTAGCATCTAAGAGAAATTTGAGAAAAAAATAATTGGCACGCCCGGTGGGATCAGAAATATGAAGCCAAATATGAGAGGAAATTCTGAAAAATGAAGAGAAGTAGAAGTTCCACCAAAATTTATGTTCAAGATATAATTGAACAAATTGAATGCCAACATCATGGCCATGGTTGTAGAAGCCTCGAATGAATGCAGGAGAAAATAATGCAACAAAGCTTGAAAATGCTTCAAGGCTTATGGTTGATGGTATCTTGACTTTTGTGAAGGTAATGTTAAGTCAAATGAGCAGATTTGTGAGTGAAAATAAGAGGTGAAACAAGGTTCAGGGAGTTCTAAAGCAAGTGACATCCACCACCCAATCTCAATACTCCATGGTCATGATGAAAGGTATACACCACCTTACGAAACATGATGAAAGGTATACACCATGGTCCAACTATGCCATCCAAGCAAGGAGAGTTTGTGGTTTATACAGATGCTTCGATGTTCGGTTTGGGCACAGTTCTGATGCAGCACGACAGAGTTATAGCCTACGCGTCCAGACATTTGAAGGTCCATGAGAAGAACTATCCGACTTATGACCTCGAGCTAGCAGCAATGGTTTTTGCCCTGAATATTTGGAGACATTATCTGTATGGGGAGAAGTACAATATTTTTACTGATCACAAGAGTCCGAAGTACTTCTTCACACAGAAAGAGCTGAACATGAGACAGCGGAGGTGGCTAGAGCTAGTGAAGGATTATGACTGTGACATTAGCTATCATCCGAGTAAAGCTAATGTAGTTGCAGATGCCCTGAGAAGGAAGACTGCAGTGATCAATCAATTGTCATTTCAGAGACAGTTGTAGGCGGAGATTCAACGGTTTAAGCTCGCAATTTATGCCAGGGGCAGTGCCCTTAGTCTTTCCACCCTGACAGTGCAGTCGACACTGAGAGACAGAATTCGGGCAGAGCAAATTTCAGACGATCAGTTACTGAAATGGAGGCAGAGGGATGAGGCTAAGGGCCGGAGGTTGTACACAGTTGTGGACGGCATAATCAGATATCGTGACCTACTGTGGGTTCCTAGCAGTGATTTCCTGAGAGCATATATCTTGAGTGAGGTCCACAGCACCTCGTACTCCATTAATCCAGTGAGTACAAAGGTTTATAAGGATCTTCAGTCTCTTTATTGATGGCCGGGCATGAAGCAGGATATTCTGCTTTTCGTCTCCGAGTGTTTGACATGCCAGCAGTTTAAGGCCGAGCATCAGAGACTTGTAGGGAAGCTGAGACCACTCCCTATCCCCGAGTGGAAATGGGAGAACATTACCATGGATTTCGTTACAGGGCTTTCGAGGACGATTGGAAGATATAATGCCATTTGGGTGATATTCGATCGGCTCACTAAGTCAGCACGTTTTATACAAATCAGGAAGACTTTCACCATGACTCAGTACGCATAGCTGTATATCATATAGATAGTCAGATTGCATGGTATTCCGGTAGAAGAGTTACGCAGATCAGCGGCACAGAGATCTTGAGTTTGCTGTAGGTGATCATGTGTTTGTGAAGGTCACACCGATGAAGGGTGTGATGAGATTTGGGAAGAAGGGAAAGCTCATTCCTCGATTCATAGGACCGTTCGAGATCTTAGATAGAGTAAGGACACTCGCATACAGAGTTGCATTACCGCCCAATCTGATGGGAGTTCATAATGTGTTCTATGTCTCTATGCTCGGAAGTACATGTCAAATCTTTCACATGTGCTAAACTATGAGCCACTTCAGCTGACGCCGAACTTGTCTTACGAGGAGAGACCCACTCAGATATTCAACAGACACGAGAGGAGGCTACGGAACAAGGTGATCCACGTGGTCAAGGTCAAGTGGCTGAATCATTCCGAGGAGGAGGTTACTTGGGAGACAGAGACCGAGATGAGGAGTCGCTACCGGAGTTATTCGGTATGTTTTAAAATTCGAAGACAAAATTCTGTTTAAGGGGGGAGAATTGTAATGTCTAGGACATTCGAACTACTTAACTCAACTGCATGCAATCTAGAGTTTTTATTTAAAATATGTTATTACTGATTTGTATGCATTTAATACGTGATTATTGCATGGATAGGATTTATTTCAAGATTATTTTTAAGTTTTATGCATTAGGGTTTTAAGTTGCATTTCGCGCTCGAACGAGTAACGGAGACCGGAGATAATCAGGAAAAATATTTTTATTGAATAATTAATTTTAATTATTTAATATGAGGTGTTTTAAGTATGATTTTTGAAAATGGGCCTTGGTTGGGTAGTTTTACTCACCGGGTCATATTTTTAACCGGTACGCAAATTTTATCGATTCGGAGGACTTTTTGAAGGTTTGGGCAGTATTTTCAAAAACGTACTAATACAAAATATTTTTTGAGAGTGTTATTGGGCTTGATGGGTTTGTTTTAATGCTTAATGGGCTCAAAACTCTTTTAAATTTTAATTAGTTGGTTTATCATATAACATCAATTGTGCAAAGGTTTGTCATGAAATTTGTTTTCTTTTGACTCATACTCATGTTTTTCCTTGTGTTTGTGTAAGGGACTACCGTGTGAGGACCTTATGGGGCTGTCATCATCGAGGATTATGGTGTCACGGGGCTGGAGTTGATTGAGGGTCGAGAACAATCGAAGGCCGTAGGGTGTGTCTTGTATGCGTGAGTCAAGGGTGGTTGGATCGGAGGATTGGAGCAAGTCGGCAGTGCCAGGGCCGTTCCTAGCCTTGAAACAGACCCTGGTGGGTCTGAGTCATGGTTCTTGAGGGCTTCAATGCCGCTGGACTTGACCACGTATCTGATCGAGTGAGTTGTTTCAAGTTTGGTCGTGGTTGGGGATCTTTTGGTGATTCTCGGGTGTGGGTGACTTACAGCGTGCATGAGGCTAGGGTTCTTAGTTAGATTGGTCCAGGAGGGTCCTAGGGTTGTCTAGGAACTGTTGGTTCGAGGCTGGCTCGTGTTAGTTTAGAGTAGGGTATAAGGTGGCATCAAAGTGTTTGGGAACTTGCTGTCGTGGGGTTAGCGCCGCGGCACTGCTCTTTAGGCGCCGCAGCGCTTGGTCTTCAAACATGTAGCGTTGCGGCGCTGATGCCGGGCGCCTAGGCGCTAACCAAGCGCCGTAGCGCCACAGTGTCAGCGCCTAGGCACTAATCCAGGGTTTGAGGAGCTTGTTTTTAGCGCTATTGTCTCATTAAGACGTTGATACATTGTTATGACCAAGCTTAGTGAGGATTAGGTTGGATCATTTGAGGCTTGATTAGGAAACTTTGAATTATGATTTAAGCGTGATCATCTTTGGGTCGAGTTAGTAGTCCTGGCAGCGCCCTAACCACGATTTTTACATGTTTTAAACGTTTATGTTATTATGGATATGACTTTTTATGTAAATATGGAAAATACGTTGCATGCTTGATTTTAAGAAAAATTTGCGTATATGCATGATTTTATTAAGTGATGAATATGATGACATGTTTTGAAGGAAGCGATTTGGTTGTGACTAATATGAATACGTTAATACAATGATATGTAAGACCAATGTTCAGTGGATGGGTAACACTGTCGCTGATGTCCCCGCCACCGAGTACCGCGGTTACATGTAGATGCATTCATCGCCTAATACGATGATACGAAAGTCACAGCTAATGAACGAAATTCAAATTAAGAAAACGAACACGTATATGTTGATATGATGAGTTATGTTATGAAAATGTTTGTACTTTAACAGGTCATGATTATGCATGCGATTTTATAAGATCATAAAATGTATCTTTATTATAATACTTTTCATTGTTGTCTGTTATGTATATGTATTTGCTATAACGTTACAGGTGTGTTGAGTTTTAAGACTCACTACGTGTGAATGATGTAGATGAGTATATTGATCAGGAGGTTGGAGGTGCCGAACACTGAGGAGGTAAGGCTGGATGTGTGCACGTTAATTCGAGGACCTTACTTCTTCCGCATATCATGTTTATAAGATATGAGTGTTTTGGATATTTTCAAACTATGTATATTTTTTTATGTTGATGATTCGTAAGGAGTTTTGAGAATATTTTAACTGTGGTGATTTTTCAGTATCAGATTTCTTTTATTTTAAAAATGTGTGATTTACAATAGTTATTACATACATGCTTGTAAATTTTATTTTCGAAAAGCATCTTTTTTAAAAAAAAAAAATTTAGTAGACGTTTCATAGAAGCCCAATAACCTACTCAGGATCCAACTCATTTCTCTCTTTACTTTTTACTTAGCAAGAGTTGTACAAGGTAAGGTCTGAGCAGCCGAGCACATTGTTATTAAACAACTGAGCACAAGGGTATCGAGCGTCCGAATTAAGAGCTCTCTGATTCGAGTAAAAATCTAAATGGGTGTAAATAAAGTTCCACCCATGTAAAACTTGATAGAACTATTATGTAATAAAGAAATAATCCCGAGAGAATAGGAATATACCATTAAACTTACAAATTATTTAAGATGAGATAAGATCAGATTCAATCTCCTGTTTAAGGTAACTTAATATACAGAGTTCTTACCATATACGAATTTTTGCATCTCCTATCTCTATAAATACCAGATACTCTTGGAACTTTAATGGATTCACTCATTACTTACACGGCACTATTATATTCACATTCTTAAGTTTTCTCTACATACTGACTTAGGCATCGGAGAGGATATACTGGAAAGACTTTAGGTGCCCTCTAACTTTTGTTTTTACGTGCATGGTTAAGCTCGGCCACATTTAGCTCGGTCATATTCAGGTCGGTCACCTCCCAACCCAGATGTCTTTGCTCGAATAAAATTGGAACTGGAAGGAATGTTGAAATATTTGACTCACTAAACCAAACCCGATGTATGTGAAATTTTTAGTATTATCATATGTTTTTTTTTTTTCTAACCCTAACGCTCTATCCTTGAATTTTACAATCAGCTTATATAATAACTACATATATTTGTACTCACTCTATACAGATGATAAACATAAGCTGATTAAAAAATCCATTAGAATTACGTGTAAATAATTTTAAAAAATTCATTTTAGACTAATGTCGTACACAAATATTATTAGAATTACGTGTCAATAATTTCAAAAAATCCATTTTAGATTAATGTCGTACATAAACATTTATTCTATTTCGTAATATTGCTTTCTATGGTTGTTTTTATGTTTTAAATTTTATTTGAACTTTATTCACCTAATCAATATCAAAATATATTGCTGGGAAATGATTAGAAAAACAGAAAACAAGAATAAAATAAAAATTATTTAAAACATTAAAAAAAACAATTCAATCTATTGGGGTATAATAACTCTCTCTTAGCATGTCAATCTGATTCTTGAGCTATTGTACTATTTAAAATATTAGAATCATATCGTTATCATAAACTATAGTTTTTTTTAAAACAACAAACGCTTATCCCTACGATTGGTATCAGAGTTAATGTCACGAGTTCCATTATCATTGATTGCAATTAGTGCAATTACTGAGAGATAGATTTTTGAGGTGCAATAATTGTCTTTGTTTGACATAATAATCGAAACATAATGTTTGAACTACTGTACAATTTAAGTTATTAGAAATTGTTACCGCTATCTATAACTTTTGTTAAAGCGACAGACGCTCGGTCCTACACAAATCAAATATTATATCAAACCATTAAAATATATTTATTTCATATAAATATTTAAGAAACTATATTTTAAATACATGCAACACGTAAAATACCATTATAGAATTAAATCTAAAACCTAAATAACTTAAAATTTAGGTCGTATTTTGATTGATGAATTTGAATCTATGAATCTTAAATCTAGAATAACAAATTCATTTGTTTGTTTGATAAAATTCATTTGACAATGAATTTCAAATCTCAAATAATTATTTTTTTGAGTAATTGTGAAGAATTTTAAATTTATCGTAAAATATGGAAGAATTTCAAATCATTCACTCAAATACTTCTTAAAATCCAAATAATTCAATCCAAATACAAATTTATGAAATTTTTCACACAAATTAATGAGTTGAGAATAAATAAAAGAATACAATCAATATTTCCCTTTTCCCTTTTATTTTTAATAGATTATTTTGTCTTCGCTATGTATTTGCCAAAAATTGGGGCCGCCCACAGAACGAGACTTACTTTAAAATACCCCTTGTTTAAGTGATTGTACGACGGTCGCATGAATCTTTATTTGTGAGACGGATCAACATTACCGATATTCATAATAAAAAATAATACTCTTAGCATAAAAATTAATGTTTTTTCATGGATGACCCAAATAAAAGATCCGTCTCACAAAATACGACTCGTGAGACCGTCTCACGCAAGTTTTTGTCTTATTGAATTTGGTGAATTTGAAAATAATTCCCAGTGTTAGGCGCTTAATCACTTACCAATAATTTATTCACATTTGAATTGCACTTCTAAATTTGACAAAATTTTATCGAACAAATATTAAACAATCGCTTACCAAAATATCCATTTTTTGGTCAATTTAATATTATATTTTATTAAAATGTACTTTTATTCTTATCTCACAATGATAATTGTTTTTTCTTGCAAAACGCCTAATTTTATGCACCGTTTGGTAGTAATAAGACGGTGTTTTTTTTAAAAATAAAATAAAATAAATTAACTTATAGATTCTATTTTAATAAATTCTTCTACGAGTAAAAAATTACTAAATAATTTGTGAGCTTATAATAAAGGGTTTCAAAGAAGCTATCCCAAGCAAGGTCTAAATAAATTTAATAAAATATTATTAAAGCCATAAATAATTCTATTTTGGGATTTGGCTATTGTAGCAGTCAAAATACATAATATCATGTAGGGATGACAATGAGTAGGGTATGGGTCGGATTTCGTACATCCATCCCCATACCTATTTATTAAATTCATCCCCATACCCATCGTATATTGAATTTCATCCACATCCCCATAACCATCGGATTATCGGATACACATACCCTACCCAAATACCCAATTATCATATACAATTAAATTTTTTCAAATTTAAATTGTTTCAATGAAGTTATGAATATTTAAAAAATTATTTAAATGAACAATAAGAAAAATTATTCACGCTTTATAATAAGTATATATATATATATNCAATACAAACCCAAAACCCTAACAGATCGAAATTAAGTTTGTCCTTTTGGTTGGATCAAATTCTTACACCGAGGATTGAATAAAAATCAATCGAAATGGCCAAGGGGAGGGGCAGTCGGCATCAGATGAAGCGATCTACGGTGGTTTTGGTGCTTTCTATGCTATTAATGCTGTCTGTGGTGCTATTAATGCTGCTGGGCCTCGGAATTTTGTCTCTCCCCATCGGTTCCGACGGTGACTCCCCGCTCGTCGCCGATCATATCAATTTAAACGGGTATTCCGGTCGGGTGTGGGTCGGATTATATCAAACCCGCCTCCATACCCGAACCCGAAAATCCCCATACCCGATTACCCAATTATTTAATCGGGTCTAAAAATCCCTCCATACCCTCTTCTATTCGGGTCGAGTATCGGATCCTCCAACGGGTTCGGAGGAAATTGACATCCCTAATATCATGTAACTTGACTTTATTTTTTTTTTCAACTTGTAGTGTTATTTTGACGGAGCGTTCACGTGACAGAAAAATATTGATACGAGACTATAAAATGATGACATGATATAAAAAATATGACCTGGATGAGTAGTTTCGATGGTCCTACCAAGTGATTAGGGCTTAAATCTCTCTGTCTGCCATATCAACTTCGAGTCTGTCACACACACAATATAGTTTGCAGACTATTGGATAGACTTTTTTGGTTTATCAGAGTACATTAAAGAGCATCAATGCGTCTCAAAGTTAAAAAAATCGATATAAAAAATATGAATAAAAAGTCAATTTTTAAGTAGTTGTTACAAGAGATTATTTTAATTTCAATAACTTATTTCGACTAATAAAAAATTATTAAAATCTAAATAAATGAAGTAGAGTATCATTTCGACCATTTCACCGACTATAAATAATTTGCATTTAAATCGTCAAAAATAAAAATAAAAAAAATTTGCATTTACAGAGCCTCGTTCTGTTCTACTTTTCCACATCCTTTCTTCCTCAGTGAATCAATCTACGTTCAATACAAACCCAAAACCCTAACAGATCGAAATTAAGTTTGTCCTTTTGGTTGGATCAAATTCTTACACCGAGGATTGAATAAAAATCAATCGAAATGGCCAAGGGGAGGGGCAGTCGGCATCAGATGAAGCGATCTACGGTGGTTTTGGTGCTTTCTATGCTATTAATGCTGTCTGTGGTGCTATTAATGCTGCTGGGCCTCGGAATTTTGTCTCTCCCCATCGGTTCCGACGGTGACTCCCCGCTCGTCGCCGATCATATCAAATTTAAGCGCCTGACGATAGAAATGTAATCTATTTTGTGTTTCGAGCGCCATTTTCTTGTCAATGTCTGTTGTTGAATTTTTTGTTTTTTTGGTTGTAGGGGAAGAGATGAGTGGGGAGGATTAGGCAAGAGAGGAGAACAGTGGACGGAGGTTCTTTCTTGGGAGCCCAGGGCTTCCATCTATCATAATTTCTTGGTCAGTTTTGGTTGTGTGCCTGTCGTTGTTAGAATGATTGCCTTTTGTTTTTCTTTTGGATAATGTGAATTAACTATCTACTTCAATTCTGATGCTGCCATTTTTTCTTTCAAATATTGATTTCTTGATTAGAACTATTTGGTCGTCTTTTTGAATTTGGTCGATTTTATGCATATGGACTCGACTGTGGGATTCGGTGAATGGATAGGACACCCGAACTAACCTTATTTCTTGTTCATTTTCAAATCAATCGAAGATATGATGGTTGTGGTTCTTGCCGGATTATATTAGTTGATGGATCTATATTGTCATACCAGCTGTATTTACCCTAAATTTCTCAATTAACGTGAACTGATTTTTTTATCTGAAGAAGACTGAAGGGTTTGTGCACCCCTGTAGCAATTTTGTTTTCAAATACCGATAAGCGAATTAGTGAAAGTGAAGCTTCTGTTTCATGTAATCTAATGTCTATTTCTGCGGGCACCCTTGGTGGCATACTTGCATTTATATTTTCCACATAATTTGAAAATAGTGTGTATGAATCGCATATTGTTATGCTGGCGAATTACGTAAAATCAGAGCTTTGGATTATTTAAAAAATAATTTGGTAGACTTGTTTCTTTTGCCAAAATTTTTGTAATTTAGTTTAAGATAACTGTATGTGGTTACTTAATCATGTATTGGCAGAGTAAAGAGGAATGTGAGTACCTGATAAATTTTGCAAGACCTCACATGAAAAAGTCAACAGTTGTTGATAGCAAGACTGGCAAAAGTAAAGATAGCAGGTATGTTTAATTTTATTGAAATTAATATTATTCTACTATTGAGAACTTTGGTTTTCTGTCTTATTCTATCTTGAATATCTAAAACTGTAATCATCTTGTCTTTCAGGGTTCGTACAAGTTCTGGAATGTTTTTGAGGAGAGGGCAAGATAAAATCATCAGAACTATTGAAAAAAGAATAGCAGATTACACATTCATCCCTGCAGGTATGGTACTTTTCAAATATTTTTTTCTGCATCATTTCAATGTTTGTTTGATGAAAAAGTTCCTCTCTCCTGATGTCATATTTCTCTGACAAAATTCGAGAAATTTAAACTGAGAAGCCTCATTTTGGTTGCATTTTGAGATCACTTTTGAAGTGAAAGTTTGATGATAGATTATATTGATTGCATTTATGGATTAAGTTTTATGGATGTCTAAAGTTTGTATGAGAAGGAAATAGTAATGGTATCCTCCCTCCATTTGTTTTTGAACACCCAAAGTTAGTGATTGTAAAAACTCAATAATTTTGTTTAATTGTATTTGTTTACTCACAGAAACAAACCTTCTAAATCAAAAGAGGTAATCATGCATGGTAGCTGATTAATTTGTGCTTGACTATGGCAAAACAATACCCTGATATGATAGAATACTGGTGTTATTACTTTGTTGTTGTTTTACTTTGAATGGAGATTGTTCACTCTACAGCTGATTGTCGTGAGTAATGCCAGTTTTGGGATGGAACCACTTCGAAGGATAAATGGGTTTAATTTGTTGTTTTTCGTGTGTGTGTCATTGATGCCTGTCTTTTAGTCCGTCCTATATTTTCATTTTTCCTTTGCTTCAATAGTAGGGATCTAAATGAACCAAATGAAGCCAAATACTAGCCTCTCTTTTATAATTCAAGCTTTGAACTCAAGTTTTTTAAGCCGGCTCATAGCTCAAAAATTGAACAATTTTGGACTCAAGTTCAACTCGACTTAAATTTCGAATTCTAGATTGATTTGTTTGGTTCGAACTTGCTTATCGAGCTTTGTTAAACATATGCTCAAATACTCAAAGTTTGGGTCAAGTTTGGGAGCTCGAGTAGTTTTCAGTACATTTATAAAATATTTATTAAAATATTAAAATTCGTGAGGAGCTAGCTATTGAACAAAACAATTCTTGTTCAAATTCAAGTAAAAAATTATTGACGATTTAGTTTCGATTTCCCAATGTGAATTGGCTTGAAAGTTCACAAGCTCGATCTGTATGCACCTCTAGTCTGCTGTTGTCTTACTGTTATCCAGTACAAGGTTCATCTTTTCTACATGAGATGCAGGTCTTCAAAAGCTTTTTATTCTGTGTTTCTACTTTCTATTCTGTGAAACTGTTAAAAATACTTCCTACAAACGGTTATCTTATTATGCTTAGACTGTCTTCGCAGAACATGGAGAAGGTCTACAAGTTCTGCACTATGAAGTTGGACAAAAATATGAACCTCATTATGATTACTTTCTCGATGAATTTAATACAAAAAATGGGGGTCAGCGGATAGCCACTGTTCTTATGTATTTGTAAGGGTTTTACTCCCTTAATTAAATATTTTCACTCACATTAACTTTCACCGAGGTGAGATAATGTGACTTTCTATCTCTGCCATTTCATCAAATGCAGGTCAGATGTTGAAGATGGGGGTGAGACAATTTTTCCTGCTGCAAAGGGCAATTTCAGTGCTGTACCAGGATGGAATGAGATGTCAGAATGTGCTCGGAGAGGCCTTGCCGTGAAACCAAAAATGGGTGATGCATTGCTTTTCTGGAGTATGCGCCCCGATGCCACTTTAGATCCATCAAGCTTGCATGGCAAGTGTTATTCATCTCCACTTGCAAATATGCATCAAATTTTCATTAAGTTAATCTTCCACCACGATTATCTTCTCTCCCGCAATGAAAAAACATAAAAGAAGGCTCTAGAAGAATTAACTGCATAAAATTGACTTCTAATCTTTTTCACAATTCTAATTATTCCAGGAGGTTGCCCTGTTATCAAAGGGAACAAGTGGTCAACTACGAAGTGGATGCATGTTGATGAATACAAGACCTAGAGAATTTCATCGCTAAGAGATGTAAAAACATAATGCCGAGGCTTATTTCTGGTCGAATCATATGACTGTCTACAGTTTAACTGGTATGTATTCGTTATTTTCTACCTAGCAGGTCCATAGGACGGGCGGGAATTTTGTTTTGAGGAACAAATAAAAGTTTGGCATGGCCAATTCAATAGACTCGTTACCAATTCAATGGAAATGAGAACGAAATTAGTAATTAGTATCCAACTGTAGCTTTATTATAACGTAATGTAAATTGTTCTGTAATCTTTATGATGTTTACAAATGCCCTCATTTTTTTTAATTTTAATTTTCTATATTTGGGCCACATTTTGCACTTCTGATTCTAACAAAGTCGTTGCTTGGGCTAAGTACGATATATGTTGGAGGCATATCTAATCTTTTGGCGTCTCATATTTGTTTCATGCATTTGAAATAAATACCAAATCTTTTATTCCATACTTGTCGCATTCTGCACGCGTGTGCTTGTTGTTTGGCTTTTTGTTGATAATTTTTTTTAGAGTTTTTATAGTTTTTATGTAACAATTATATTGGAAATATTGATTTCTCGACCCTAATCAAAATGAGGTGATGCACGTAATGATTACACTCTTACGTTACGCGTTCTTTCTCACGGAATGATTACACTAAAAGACTTTGATACTTACAAGCTGCTGAAAATATTTGACTGAAACTCTTAGTAACTTTCAATCTTAACCAAAATGAACAGCAAGACTTCTCACTTTCAATTACAAAGATTTCACAAAAAGAATATACTCTCATTTTGATCCTTAATTGACAAAATAATAATTTATCAGTGTATGCTTGCTTTTATCGGTTTGATTCCTAGAAATGTTTTTCAAGGAAATGTAATAGATCAGATAATTCAGAATTTCATAGAGTGAGTTTTTTAAAATATTGTCAAATTGATCTACTTATAGCCTTCATTTATAACGGTCATCTTTTTAAATCATATATCATTTTCCAAAAATAGATGTCGTCGTTGACATGTCATCGTCTTTTCTGACATATTCTGGCAGTGTACATGAATTTTGACATTTTGTTGGGAATCACTGATTGTTGGTATGGACTATAATTATCTGTTTGATCAGCAACTTTGCTAAATCATCAAAAAATAAAATGTTCTATAATTTCTTTTTTTTAGTGTTTGACAAAATTATGCCACTTGAGACAAAATACTGAATTCATTAATCGTAATAAAATATACAACTGAATTGTACAAAATCTATCCTCTAAGCACTATCTTCTATGTTGATCCTTTTGATATCCATAGTGCTTGTGAGATGAATTCTTTGACTGATCAGTTGGCTTCTACTGTTATTTCTTATGAGCCTGACTAGAAGATTCATCCGGCTTCTTTTCTTTCCCTTTTTGTTAACACTAGAAGGTGCCTTCAAGTAGGCAAGAACAGATGCTAATCGAGAGCTCACTCTGTCAATCTTTTCATTGAAATTAGCCTCTACTTCCTCTAACTTGGTGCAAAATTTAAAATTATTGGCCCGAATTTGCCCACCAAGATGAATAGTAGTATCTGCGTGAGCCTTTTTAATATGCTCCAATTAAGTTATTATGTCAATCATTCCCTTAGATAGGTTCGACACTTCCTTGAGAATTTTATCTTTAAAGGACTTCAAAGCTTCCTTGGTATTCAGATTGCTTCTTTGTGATGGAAGAAAAGATGAGAGCAAGGCTCGAATGAATCTGGTCCAGAGTGGTTTCATAAAATATATCAAGATCAGGAGAAGATGTCTCTAATCTAGGAGGTTCCTTGGATACAACAACTGTCAATTCAGGAGCCCGACTGCTTGAAGCTCCTGCTTGTTCAACCATCAGAACACCTGAGTCAGTCTGACTGACAAATGATTCAATCTGCACTTCTTCAACCTGACTGATTAGCTCTGCATCAGTTCATGTAAGATCTTGTCCAACCATTGCAATCTCAACTAACTCCTGCTTTATCCATTGAACAAATGCAGCTTCATCAGGTTCTACCATGATTACATCCTCAGATAGGATGAATTTTACTTCAGAAATCATTACATCAGTTTTCTGAGTTCCAAGAGGTGTAGACAGAAGTTTACTCAGAAGAATATGCAGACAGGAGTTTACTCAGAATAATATCATGATCATCATCATCAGCTTTTTGTTTTTGTACAATGGATTAGACGACTTCTTCTACATTAGCCAGAGTAATTTGCCTCAGTGATGGAGAAGTGACAATATCTGATTGAATAGGCTGACTGAGATGAAGATTCAACAACCTTCTTGACCTTGGACTCCACTGTCTTGAACAACTTGTGATCATTTTCCCAGAATTTCACTTTCATCTACAGGGATTCCAGATCCATGTCCAGTTGATTGATCGCTGCAATGTCATCAAAAGCTGTCGGACATGTGGGATCATAGTTTGATATTTGTTCAGCACATACAGTAGTCAATTTTTGAATCTTCAAAAGATCAAATAGACATGCTCGGCATTGTAAGGCTTCAGAAATGACCACAATCTTCACTTGATTCAACATTGCCTTCTCTAGTGCTATGTATCTTTCCAGCACAACCTTCTACTTCAATTTATTGGCAAACGTGACTTTCCGGAACTCCAATCACTCATCAAAAAATTTGATTTTGTCTTTAGCAAATTCATTCATTTCATCCATCAATAGATCAATCCGAGTCTGAACTGTTGATATAGGCTCAGTTACCTCAACTTCGACAACCTTCTTTCCCTGAAACTGTTGAGACGGTAGAATTCAGTCTTGATCTGGTTGGTTGGATTGGATATCTAATTGTGACTCTTTTTGTTTTTCTCTGAGGAAGAAGAAATGTTGGCATGCTGATTTTTCTTTATGGATCTGCCACAACTATTATTTTCAGTTTCTATGTTGGTTATTCAGTAGCCTTGACTACTTGTACATGAGAAATAGGTACAACCTTGATTGGTGTTGGCAATGGTCTGGTTTTTGTTGTCCATGGCTTCTTTGGAGGAGGAGAGTAAGTTGCAACCTCAGAATCATTAGATTGAAGAATCAGTTTCCTCTTTGGCTTAGCCGCAGAGTCCTTACTGATCTTCTTTTCCACAGTTTTCTTTACATTGGCCATTTCACCTCCAATTTCTTTCTTGACTGCCAGCAATCCAACATTAGAGATGTTCAGAGCATGTCTCTTAGGCCTGAGAGATAGTATGTTTACTGCAGTGAGAGCTTTGATTTATGCAGGGTTATAGAATTGCTTAGCAAGGCTCCTGAATCCTCAAACAGTCGGCTCGTAAGGATGGAAAAACCTGTTGATTGCTTTTCACTTTGGATCATTGCCTTCAAAATCTGAAACAGAATGACCGATCAGTTGATCTTCATTCCTGTGACGATGGTTATGATCACCAAGAACTTCTCTGTGGTGAAGGCATCAAAGGAGCTTGTCTTGCCTAGAATAGGCTTGCCATCAAATCAGCCAACTGTTGATACTCCAGCTTCATTTCTTTCTTCTCTCATGATGTCTTGATAGGATTACTAGAAGTAGAGAACATCAAATTCATATCCTCAACTTCTTGTTGAGGTAATTCAAAGAAGTCAGTTAGCCATTCAGAGGCCAATTGGAACAGGGTTGATAAGAAATCTTGTTCAATTAGCAAGTTGTCCTCTCCCAGAGGCATCAATATCTTCACATCTTTAGTGACTTTCCCTCTGGCATAGAAGCTCTTAAGCTCTACCACATAGATATCCAAATATGAATTGAGAAAGGTCTTGAGTCCAGATGACTCGACCAACTAGAAGACTTGAGTAATTGCAGCATCTTCCATAGAATAAATCGATTAAAAATCGATTGTGAATGCGTTCCTGATGTAGGAAGGACTCGTTGGTGCTGCCATTTATAAAATGAAAAAACTAGAAAAGAATGTGAATATTTGAATATTTGTAGAAAGAAATCGAGAGCAAGTAATGCGAAAAGTTGAAAAAGATATGAATGAGTTGGTGAGATGAATTTGAAAAGGTAACTGTTATATATATATATAATATTAACTTTTGAAATTTCAAAACATTCATACATTGGTAACTGTTATATATATATATAATATTAACTGTTATATATATATATATATAATATTAACTTTTGAAATTTCAAAACATCCATACATTGGTAACTGTTATATATATATATAATATTAACTGTTATATATATATATATATAATATTAACTTTTGAAATTTCAAAACATNTACATATGCGGAAGCTATATTCTCGTATACAAGCATACTTTGTATCATCATAAACATCATAAAACTTGTTCAAACCCTGACATGTTTTAGTACAATACATATGCAGAAGCTATACGATAATAAGTCTCGGTTCTTGTCGAGGTGAGGCACGTCACAAGCATCCATTGGCGAACCGACCTCCTATTTCTCTTTACTACCTGATTCTGTAATACATGAGCTACGTGAGTTTATAAAACTCAATAAGTTGGCACTTGTACGTATCAATATGTGTCGAAGGAACATACATATCAAGTCGTGACAACCATGAATCTTTAAACCATGTCATATCATAGCATATATTCTTGTTCATTTTTGTACTTGAGTCTCATTAGTTGACATGTACTACCGTGTTTGCTTTATTATATAGTTACTACTGTGTTGGACGTCAGGTAGCAACCTTTGGCAACCCCACGCCCCATGCACATATATTGGCCAATAGGTTTGGTGGATTTAAAACCACCCATGATGTCAACAAGCTCTATATCATGTAAAATCAGTCATTCTCCTTTCATCTTCATTTTCATGTTAATAACATAGCACCTATCATCAATATTCATGAGTTTCTTACATATTTAATACATAACAATGGAATATGGTGCTATGTTTTCATCAATAAGATACTAACAATGTACATATAGCAATAATCAATGGGAAGACTTTGAAATCATAATATTACTCATGTATTACTTCAAGAACATGCCAACATACTGTCCAAGTGTATGAATACTGTTTTGAGAGGATGTTTCTCGTTCCTATATTGTCAAATACATCAATAAACCAATCACTATGTATATACTAGGTGAAAATCACTCCTTTATTGTCGTCTACATGTATAACAAGCAAAAGAGAAGAAAACTTACACCCTTAAGAAGTTCTTGTGATAGAAAACTTAATTCTAACTTCAAAATGATGAAAGGAATGAAGAATGGAGCGTTTGGGAGGAAGTTTTCTAGGTTTGCTTCGTGTTCTTGCTGAGGAAGAAGGTAAGAATGGGAAAATTGCTTAGAAAAGTCGATCCTTACCTTTTTATACACTGCTGGGCGCATATACGCGACTTTTCGGGCGCATATGTGCTGCCCGTTCTGCCCACCCGGTGCATATGCGCGAGTTCTGGCGCATATGCGCGACATATTATGCCGAAAAACTCATTTTTAACTTCCGAATTAGCATAAGTGGTCAACATGAAAGTTGTAGCCCTATGTGTTTTCTTGCATTTCCAATTGGCTTCATGTCATCTGAAGGTCTAAGTAAAAAGTTATGCTCATTCTCCCAACATATGTCAGTGCAAGAACAACGATACACATGACGCACTTCGGGCCACTTTTGGCTCGTCTTCCCTAATGATTTGAACAAAACTCAAAAGATAAAAGTTGTAGCATTATATCTTAGCTTTCTAATGGTTATGGCCTCACACAATTTGGATCAAGATTCAAATCAGTATGCTAAAACTCGTAAAACCTACCACAATTTCATCTAATTTCCTATCAACTTCCTTACCCTACTTTTACCTACACATCTTACTATCACCATTTTAACACATATTCATTCTCAATACACCAGGGACAATATAAAAATCATGTTCAATCTCAATATCGATACATCAATCAACATGTAAAACATAATGAGGCAAATAACTACCTAATAAACGACATAAACGTATTATTATCATTTGTACGAGTAACCGGGCATTACAATTCTCCCCTCCTTCAAAGAATTTCGTCCTCAAAATTTGACGTACCATATAGTTCAAGATATCTATGATGGATCTCGTCTTCTCGCTCCCAAGTTGCTTCTTCAATTGCATGATTGCGCCATAATAGTTTTACCAAGGGTATTTCCTTGCCTCGTAGCACTTTTAATTTCCTATCGAGGATTTGGACCGGTCGTTCTTCATACGAGAGATTTTATGCAAGCTCCAATGGTTCATAATGAAGAACGTGAGAAGGATTGGCCAAATACTTTCGTAGCAAGGAAACGTGAAAAACATTATGCACATTTGATAAGTTCGGTGGTAAAGCAACTCGGTAGGCCCTGTCTCCTATTCTTTCCAAGATTTCAAATGGATCGATATATCTTGGACTCAATT
The DNA here is from genome assembly GCF_012295235.1 of Primulina huaijiensis. Classification (NCBI taxonomy): domain Eukaryota; kingdom Viridiplantae; phylum Streptophyta; class Magnoliopsida; order Lamiales; family Gesneriaceae; genus Primulina; species Primulina huaijiensis. The sequence goes on from NC_133323.1 coordinate 18,591,363, forward strand.
TTCCCTTCTTACCAAAACGCAAAATGCCCTTCAATGGTGATATCTTTACAAATACATGGTCACCAACCTGAAATTCCAATTGACGACGTCGCACATCAGCATAGTTTTTCTGTCGACTCTGGGCAGTATGCATTCTTTCTCTAATCTTGGTTACTAATTCGGCGGTCTGTTGTACCAATTCAGGGCCTAATAATTTTCTTTCTCCTACTTCATCCCAATGTATCGGAGCGCGACATTTCTACCATATAATGCAGTATATGGTGCCATTCCTATACTTGACTGATAGCTATTGTTATATGTAAACTCAACAAATGGTGGTTTACTGTCCCAACTACTTGGGAAGTCAATAGTACAGGCCCTCAAAAAAAATTTCTAAGATTTGATTCACCCGTTCTGATTTTCCATCAGTTTGAGGATGGAATGCTGTACTAAATGCCAATCGAGTTCCCATAGCATGATGTAAACTCTTCCAAAATGCAGACGAAAATTTTGGATCTCTATCAGATACAATGGACATTGGGATACCATGAAGTTTCACTATCTCTTTGATGTATTCTTCAGCATATTGATTCATCATGTATGTGGTCTTCACCGGGAGGAAGTGAGCTGATTTCGTAAGTCTATCCACAATAACCCATATAGCATTGAATCCTCTTTGTGTTCTTGGCAAACCAAGGATGAAATCCATTGTGATATGTTCCCATTTCCACTCAGGAATGGGTAGTGGTTTCAGAAGTCCTGCTGGTCTTTGATGTTCAGTCTTGACCTGTTGACAAGTTAGACATTGTGCAACAAATTGAGCAATGTCCTTTTTCATATCTGGCCACCAAAATAATGGTTTCAAATCCTTATACATTTTTGTGCCTCCTGAATGGATCGAATAGGGAGTAGCATGAGCATCAATAAGAATATCTGTTCTGATCGTTCCTTGCTTTGGCACACACAATCTCCCTCGATATGTCCATATTCCTTCCCCATTCACCTCAAAGTTCAAATTTCCTTTTTCTTTATCTCGCTGCCTCAGTTGTTGTAATTCATTATCTGTACTTTGTTCGGCCTTAATTTTGTCTGCAAGTGTTGGTCGAACCATGAGAGATGATAATTGAATTGCAGTGCCCTTTGGCATAACGTCAATCTTCAAATTTTGTAAATCCCATAAAATTTGTTCTTGTACTTGCATTGTAACAATAGAACTGGACTTTCGACTTAATGCATCTGTAACAACATTGGCTTTACCTGAATGATAGGCAATAACACAATCATAATCTTTTACTAATTCCAACCAACGTCGTTGACGCCTATTCAATTCTTTTTGCGTGAATAAATATTTCAAACTCTTGTCGTCCGTGTAAATTTCACATCGTTCACCATACAGACAATGGCGCCATATTTTCAATGCAAAGACCACTGCTGCCAGTTTTAAATCATGTGTGGGATAATTCTTTTCATATTCCTTCAACTGTCTTAAGGCATAAGCAATCACCTTCCCGTGATGCAGTAAAATTGCTCCTAAACCTTGTTTCGAAGCATCACTGTATACTACAAAATCTCCTGATTCTTCTGGAATAGCAAGGACCGGTGCTGAGGTCAATTTTGTATTTAACTCTGGAAAACTGTGATCACATGCTTCATTCCATACGAATTTCACATTCTTTCGTGTTAACGCAGTCAAATGCAATGCTATCTTAGAAAATCCCGCTATAAACCGACGGTAATAACCAGCTAGCCCAAGAAAACTACGTACCTCGGTAACAGTGGTAGTTCGTAGCCAGTTATTAATAGCTTCAATCTTACTTGGATCCACTGATATGCTTTCTTTTGAAATGATATGACCCAAGAATGATACTTGTTCAAGCCAAAATTCTCCTTTCTTCCATTTGGCATGTAATTGTTTATCTTTCAAAGTTTGCAAAACTATTTCAGATGTTCTCGATGCTCCTCTATAGTTCGTGAGTAGATGAGAATATCATCTATAAACACAATCACGAACTTGTCTAAAAATGGCTTGAAAATTCTGTTCATTAAATCCATAAAAGCAGCTGGTGCATTCGTCAGTCCAAATGGCATTACAAGAAATTCATAATGCCCATACCTCGTTCGGAAGGCAGTCTTTGAGATATCATCTGATTTCACTTTTAGTTGATGATAGCCTGATCGTAAATCAGTCTTCGAAAAGATGGCAGCTCCTTGTAATTGATCAAACAAATCATCAATTCTGGGGAGTGGATACTTATTCTTGATTGTCACTTTGTTCAACTCCCGATAATCAATACATAGACGGAGGGTAACGTCTTTCTTCTTCACAAATAAAATAGGTGCACCTCACGGTGAAAAGCTCGGTCTAATAAACCCTTTATCAAGCAACTCCTGTAACTGTTCTTTCAATTCTTTCATTTCTGTAGGAGCTAATCGATAAGGAGCTTTTGAGATCGGATGAGTTCCTGCCACAACATCAATTACAAATTCGATCTCTCTATCTGGAGATAAGCCTGTTACATCATCAGGAACTACTTCTGGAAACTCACACACAACATCTGTATCGTTTAGGTCATGAATCGGTGGATCAATAACTAAAACAGATGCTAAATATCCTTGACTCTCCTTCTGTAATAATCTACAAGCCTTCATACAAGAGATTATCTGAAGAGGTAAGGATATACCTGCACTTGCTACTGTGAATGGTTCAGCTCCTATTGGTGCAAACTTGATCATCTTTATGCCACAATCAATAATAACTCTGTACTTCGAGATCCAATCCATTCCCAATATCACATCAAAATCAGTCATCCTCAGAACTATCAATTCAGCATACATCTGATGGCCTTGGACATATATTGGACACCCTCGCACAATCTGATATGTCTGTAATTCTTGCTCGAAAGGTAAGGTTATGGCGAGTTGTGTCTCTGTTGTACTTGTTGTAATGCTCAGTCTCCTTACAAACGATTCCAAAATAAAGGAATGCGTGGCTCCTGAATCTAGTAAAACAATAGCAGTGATACCAGAAACCAAGAACATACCAGTGATCATCGATGTATCCGCACCCACTTCTTCTTTAGTCATGGAGAAAAGGCGTCCCTGTACTTTCTCAGAACTCCTTGGACAATTTCTGGCGAGATGTCCTGGCTTTTTGCAACGATAACAAACATTGGAACCCTGCATACATTCTCCGCCGTGAAGTTTGCCACATTTATGACAAGGTGGTTTGTCTTGTTCTTTACGTGGAGGAGGACCCTTGCCACGTGGTTCCTCTTGTCGAGTACCTCTGCTATCGGTCTTTTGCCTTGTCCTGTTCCTTGGCTCTTTTGAAAGTACTGCTGCCTTCGTTGTTGTCTATCTCTGTCAATGTCTTGTTCATCCTGTTCTGCCATAAGTGATCTTTCTACTATCTCTCCATATGTAACAACCTTCGACATCCGTACAACTCTTTTGATTTCAGAGCGTAGTCTCCGCATGAAATGTTCGCCCTTACTTGTGTCATCCTGTACAAGATATGGTACATATTGGACTCCAGCCTCGAATTGTTGTATATATTCAGTCATTGACATGGTTCCTTGCTTCAAATTCAAGAAAATCACTGGCTTTCTTGACTCATACATCTTTACTGAAATATTTGTTGTAAAACACAGTTTCGAAAGTTCCCCATGTCAATGGTCCAACTGGTAATGCCACTTTTGCACTTTCCCACCATATTCTTGCATGTTTTGTTAAGAGAAAGATAGCACAAGTTACTTTGTAAGCATCATCCATATAAAGGTAGGAGAAGATGGACTCCAATGATTTAATCAATTCTTCTGCTACTGCCGGATCGGTACTTCCCATGAATTCAGGGGGATTCAAACGTCGAAAACGATCATATACGTCTGTCTGAACAGACACATGTCTGTGTAATATGGCTTGTGCTTGTGCCTGTTCATGAGTAGTTCGTTGCATCTCCAGTAGCTGCTGTATTTGTTCACCATGGACTTTTGCTTGTTGTTGGAGTAATTGAGCGAAGTCATCTACAGGTCGTGGCGCACTACCTTCACCTTCGACTGCTTGGGCCTTGCCCTTAGATGCCTCTCCTTCATGTACTTTATGTTTCGGTGGCATGGTATTTTATCTTAACCTACATATAGGTCACGTAGAAACACATAACTTAGCATAAACTATGGGATACAAAGATACTTACTTGCCGAGTTCCCCATGCATGGATGAAGTGCACTGTCTTCCCTGTCGAAGAACCGTTGGCTCTGATACCATAAAATTTGTCACACCCTTACTCTATACTTGACATGATTGCCATAATCAAAATAGGATTTGAATGATATATCTATATTATGAAGCAATTCAAACAAAGGCATCAATTTGACGCTTTATAAAAATTTTGGCATGATGTCCCTACATTTTTGTCTAAACCACAAACCCAAGCAATGCCATATATACAACAACATCAACTATATTTTCCAGCACAACCATGCACCATATTGTTATACGTATAGTCATAACATTGTGAAACTTGTTCAAACCCTAACATAAAATCCATTGTAATACATATGCGGAAGCTATATTCTCATATACAAGCATACTTTGTATCATCATAAACATCATAAAACTTGTTCAAACTCTGACATGTTTTACTACAATACATATGCGGAAGCTATACAATAATAAGTCTCGGTTCTTGTCGAGGTGAGGCACGTCACAAGCATCCATTGGCGAACCGGCCTCCTATTTCTCTTCACTACTTGATCCTGTAATACATGAGCTACGTGAGTTTATAAAACTCAATAAGTTGGCACTTGTACGTATCAATATGTGTCGAAGGAACATACATATCAAGTCGTTACAACCATGAATCTTTAAACCATGTCATATCATAGCATATATTCATGTTCATTTTTGTACTTGAGCCTCATTAGTTGACATGTACTACCGTGTTTGCTTTATTATATAGTTACTACTGTGTTGGACGTCAGGTAGCAACCTTTGGCAACCCCATGCCCCATGAACATATATTGGCCAATAGGTTTGCCAGATTTAAAACCACCCATGATGTCAACAAGCTCTATATCATGTAAAATCAGTCACTCTCTTTTCATCTTCATGTTCATGTTATAGCACCTATCATCAATATTCATGAGTTTCTTACATATTTAATACATGACAATTGAATATGGTGCTATGTTTTCATCAATAAGATACTAACAATGTACATACAGCAATAATCAATGGGAAGACTTTGAAATCATAATATTACTCATGTATTACTTCAAGAACATGCCAACTTACTGTCCAAGTGTATGAATACTATTTTGAGAGGATGTTTCTCGTTCTTATACTGTAAAATACATCAATAAACCAATCACTATGTATATACTAGGTGAAAATCACTCTTTTATTGTCCTCTACATGTATAACAAGCAAAAGAGAAGAAAACTTACACCTTTAGGAAGTTCTTGTGATATAGAACTTAATTCTAACTTCAAAATGATGAAAGGAATGAAGAAGGGAGCGTTTGGGAGGAAGTTTTCTAGGTTAGCTTCGTGTTCTTGCTGAGGAAGAAGGTAAGAATGGGAAAATTGCTTAGAAAAGTAGATCCTTATCTTTTTATACACTGTTGGGCGCATATGCGCGACTTTCCGGGCGCATATTCGCGGCCCGTTCTGCCCACCCGGCGCATATGCGCGCCACATTCTGCCGAAAAACTCCTTTTTATCTTCCGAATTAGCAAAAGTGGTCAACATAAAAGTTGTAGCCCTATGTGTTTTCTTGCATCTCCAATTGGCCTCATGTCATTTGAAGGTCTAAGTAAAAAGTTATGCTCATTCTCCCAACATGTGTCAGTGCAAGAACAACGATACACATGACACACTTTTGGCTCGTCTTCCCTAATGATTAGAACAAAACTCAAAACATGAAAGTTGTAGCAATATATCTTAGATTTCTAATGGTTATAGCCTCACACAATTTGGATCAAGATTCAAATCAATATGCTAAAACTCGTAAAACCTACCACAATTTCATCTAATTTCCTATCAACTTCCTTACCCTACTTCTACCTACACATCTTACTATCACTATTTTAACACATATTCATTCTCAATACACCAGGGACAATATAAAAATCATGTTCAATCTCAATATCGATACTTCAATCAACATGTAAAACATAATGAGGCAAATAACTACCTAATAAACGACATAAACTTATTATTATCATTTGTACGAGTGACCGGGCATTACATTATTGGCAAAAAATTTAAACCTTAAATAAAGTTTTTGAAAAATTAAAAATTGAATAAATGAAATTTTTTAAAAAATTAAATGAATAAAGTTTTAGAAAAATAAAAAACAGAATAAATGAAATTTTTTTAAAAAAAATTAAATGTTTGGTTGTATTCAATTAATTAATTTAGGAATAAAAAAATCATTTTAGCTTTTATTATACATTGAGATGGGTTATGCTATGAGTAATGATAGATTAGTAAGACTCCAAGTTAGTCTGTCTCATCAGTTAGGCTTACTGAATGAGTTTCCCCTAAAAATATTCATTCTAAGACAAATCAATGAGGCCTAAAACATTTTTAAAGTAAGGAAACTTTTCTTTGTAAACGGTTTGGAGAAGATATCAGGTGTTGGTTGTTCAGTTTAGACGTATTTCAACCGTATGTTATTCTTTAATACATGATATCAGATGAAGTGATGACGGATATCAATATACTTAGTCCGAGAGTGCAAAAATGGATTGTATGTGATAGCTATTTGATATGTGTCATTTTTACATGTTTTAACACGTTATTTTTGTGTGTGTGCATTTCATCTACATTTTGTTCGTTTTAGAAATTTTATATGCATTTGATTGTGGCTCACTCGTATTTGGTGAATTTGCAAGCGAAATGGCCTGGAAACTGAGAAAGGGGGAAGAGAATCAAAGCTAGACGATAATGTTGGGAAATTGGCAGAAATGTTGGCGCTCGGGTGATAGGATGTTACTGTTCGAGCGCAAAGATTGATTTCCCGAGCATGGAGACAGAGAAGTTGGCGCTCGGGTGGTAGAATCTTACCGCTCAGGCGCGATTTGTTAGAAGTGAAACAGAAAGATTGGTGCTCGGGCGGTAAAATTTGACCACTCGGGCGCGAGTGCTGTTAGTTGAAAGAAGCAAGACAGAACAGTCGACGCTCGGACGGTAGAATTTTACCGCACGAGCGGGACTCATATTTGAAAAAAATTATGCACGTGATTTCTTTCCATCCGATGGAGGCTCACCAAGTTTGGCTGGAAAATGGCATATGGGCGATAGGAGGGCAAGGAAAAGGACACTTTTCAGTATGCACAAGATTTTGGAGGAGAGAAAAAGCTTGAAGTTGAAGAATTTGAAGATTTCCGAGCACCGACTTCTCGTTTTTGCCAAGTCTAGTGTTTCTAGTTTAGAACTTCTAGTTTAAACATTGTTTTGCTTATTTGTATCATGAACTCTAGAAGCTAAACTTCATATTTGTTGGGATTTAAGGGGATCCTACCCTGAAATCGTGTTTAGTTAGTTTACTTCTCGATTTTTTATTTATTCTTGATTATGCTGTTATTTTCATTGCATTATTAAAGAGTAGCTAACTTTAATAATTATCTCATATTGCGAGTGAGTTCGAGATAATAGCTTGTGATAGGAACAAGTAGCATAATCCGTGGATTTATAATTTGCATAGAGATATGAAATTGGATACACGTCGATATTCATAGTCCAGTAGGTCGAAAGCTAGAAGATTTCATAGAACAACATGCAATTCACCATTTATAAATAACTAAAGAAATTTAATTTTTTCATTGTGTTGAATTAGTTTGACATAACTCAAGAGGGTGTTCAATTGGTTAGGAAATCCTATCGAAAGCGCGGATCATCGTCGAACTGGATTAATTAATTGAACGAAGGGTAGGTGAACCAAGATTCACAACAAATTTATTTATCATTGAATCCTTAATTAATCATTTTAGTTTATCAATTTCATCATTTAATCTTGGAATTATTTGGTAATTGTTTATTTCACCATCTTAGTAGTAAGTAATCACTCAAATCATCGTTGCTAAAAGTTTAATAGTTGGAAATAAAAATTGTGAAACACAGTATCTGGAGGAACGATACTCGTACTCGTGTACACTATATTATTATTTGACATTGTGCACTTGTGATTATATCGAGCTTGAATCCAGGGGATCTTTTACTAAGGATTTTACAGCGCAAGTTTTTCTCGATCAAGTTTTTGGCGTCGTTATTGGTGACGTTTAATCCACAAATTTATTCTTAGTTATTTACTTTAGCATTCTTTATTTTGTTTTATTTGAATTAACATCTCAAATTTCTTTGCAGATATCCCTTTCGGTGCATGAAAAGGTCTCTAGAATCTGAACTTGAGCTATTCGATCCTGTGATTAAAAGAACCCTCCGTAGACGAAGACAACAACAGAGGCTTAAAGACATGATGAACAGGAACGAGCGTGAGGAAGAGCATCATGAAGACCTACGAGTCGAGGAGCCAAGGCGCATACCCATGCAGGATCTCTGTCTGGTGGAAAGCTAGAAATGTCCTCAAGAAAGACACTAGGAAAATCTCTGGCGATCTCGACATCCTCCAGTCTCTGATTGACTGGCACAGATACTGACACAATACTCGTCAGAAATGTTTGGCAGCCTCTTTTCATCATTTTCCTCGCATAGATACAAGAAATGAAGTACGACATCTGCTTGTTCCTTGCTGCCTCAAAAATAAAAGATTGTCCGTATGGCGGTCGAACAAATACTGACCTCTGTCGGAAATCTGTCGAAGCTCCATTCGACGAAAGTCAGTTCATGCCCAGAATGATGTCAAACTCAGGCATCGATAGCACAATCAGATCTGCCTGAACCGCATTCTTCTGCAAACGAAGCTCCAAATTCTTCACTATCCTCGACGTAAACATCCGATCACCGGAAAGAATCGAAACTCTAAAACCCAAATCCATGGCCTCTTGTACAATTTCCAGTCATTTGACAATAATCTCGGATATAAATGAATGTGTAGCTCCTGAATCTATTAGTGCATAGGTGGCTATACCTGAAATAAATATCCTTTATGCGACAAAATATACCATCAAATCCGTTCAAGCCTAATAAATTCAATAAATTCTATCGATAAACCCATAATTATAAAAAATTCTCCAACTAAATCCCTAGAATTTCTCGAAATTGCATATTTTGACCAATTAAAATTTCAAAAATTACTGCTTCAGCCCTAAGATTCTTGAAATAATAATTTTCACCCCTTAAATTTTCGAAAACTATCAATTGAGTCCCTAAAAATTTCGGTTATTGCAATTTAACCCTCACAATTCCTAAATTAAATCCATTTAACCCTTAAATCCATCTAATTAGAGTATGCAACCAATTTTATTCTAAGTTCTTGGTTCCAAAAGTAGTTCTACTAACCAACTTAACATTTCATGCAATCAAGGCAATTTTTTTAAAAAAATGCTAAGAAAATAGGTTACCGGTGATCAAGGTCGAGTCGGGCTCTGCTTCTGCCTCCTCTGCATGCATGACATAGGCCCTACCAGTAATAGGCCCCTTGTTCCTTGGGAAGTCTTCAGCTTTGTGGCATTCCTCTTTGCAGATGAAGCACTTAAAGGTCCCTCACATACATTTATCGTAATGAAAACGGTTGCATTGATTGCATGGCTGCCTCTCCTCCTGCTTTGGGACACCTGTATTCTGAGGGGGCTTCTGCTGCCCTAACTTCTTGAACCTTGAGGCTTCTGCTGCCTTGGGTGTCTTGCATGCCATGTGAACTACCTCTTACTGGGATGTGAGCTCTGCTGGGCCTGATGCCTCTTCCTCTGCATCTCCACATTTATATCCCTCAAGGCCTGCCCTCCTTGAAAGGCACAAGCATTGGCAGCATCATAACCAGCCGGCCTCATCGGCATAACATCCTGACCAATGGTCGGTCTGAGGCCATCCATGAAGTGCCTCAGCTTCTCTGCAGTATCCCTATTAATAATGGGCACAAAGTGACAACCCATGTCGAACTTCCGGATGAACTCTGTAACATACGAGTCTTTTTGTCGGAGACTCATAAACTCCATAGTCAGGCGCCCCTTGACGTCTGCAGGGAAATACTTGTCGTAGAAGAGGTCTTTAAACTGATCCCATGTGAGAGTAGCTAGATTAACCCCTTGGGCGGCTCCTTCCCACCACAAGGACACATCATCTCTCAACATATAGGTGGCACATCTGACCCTGTCAGCATCCCTCATGTCCAAGTACTGGAAGTGCATCTCCATCGATCGAATCCAACCCTTTGCACAAACGGGTTGGTGGTGCCACTAAATTCCTTGGGATTGAGCCTCCTAAATTGCTTATACATGTCTATCTGGGGTCTGGGAGACTTCTGAGCCTGCTCCATCAATCGTGATATACCCTCCAGAACTCGGGTAGTAGGGTCTGCTGACGGTTGTGGTGGAAAAGCTCTGTCACCTTCAGGGTTACTATCATGCCTGTCTGTACTGGGAGCTCTTCTGGGAGGCATAATATCTGAATACAGCCCAAATTCAAAACGTTAACAACATGCAATTCAATCTAGCTTTTAAATCATTTAACGTTAACCTATACAATCAATCAACATGTACTGAAAAACTCAAATCATGTAAACATGCAAGTGATAACATTAAAACTTTCAAAACATTTGAAGCATGTAATCTTACAGACTTGAGCTTCTGAAACTGGCGGTGGCACAATCCTGTACAAGAAATCTTGCTCTAATAACAACTGTAACATCTACTAATAAAATACTACTGAAACTTTTTTTTGTAAAATATGACCGAAAATAAACATACTCATAGACATATAGATAAGTCAATCATGCATTTTAAAAGGTCATCAACAACTGAATAAAAATTACTGCAGTTAAAAATCTCAAACGTACTAGATCTTCTAGTCTACTGGTTTAAAAGAAAGACTCGAACATAATACCAAAAGTCTAACAAATCAACAACGTAAAACAAGATTCAAAATCATTTCAACATATTGGTTAAACCCATGACTCATCAAAATCATATTATGCGGAAGAAATGCAAGTTTCTCGGGCTTTCACGTGCACCCCCATCTCAGCATATTCAGTCTTCATCGCCTCCAGTCTCCTCATCCACATGATCACCTACATCAATCACACTTAGTTAATCTAAAGACTCAACACACCTGAACCGTTATAAGAAGTACATATATATATATCATGCAACAGTGAAAAGTATCGTAAACAAAGTAACTTTCATGATCTTCAAAAACATGAACATAAACATAAACCTTTTCATATCAAATCATGTCATATCGTAATCATTATATACATATTCATTTCTTTTATTGAATTCAGATAATTAGTTGCGACTTTCGTATCAGCTCTAGGTCGATGTATCGATCTACGTATAACCGCGGCACCCAACGGCGGGGACATCAATGACCATTTTATCCGTCTACTGAGCCTTGGTCTTACATGGTCGTGTTCGTGTTAGTCACAATCTCACCTCCTTCAAAAACATGTCATCGTATTAATCACTTGTAAAATTCATGCATATACATACATTTCCTTAAAACCAAGCATGCAACGTATTTCCCAACATTAACATAAAAATTTCCATGTTCATAATCAACATATACATTTTAAATATGTATTACCAGTTGTTAGGCTACTACCAGGACTGATAACCTAACTCGGTGCAAAATGACCATTTCCCAATCAAATTTGTCAAATGCCTTAAAAACATATTTTTAATAATTTCCTAAACATAAACTCGAGCTCATGCTTTAACTTCTATAATTCGTTTAAAACTTAGACCGAAGTCCTGATTTAACCTGAATCAATCCGAAACTTAACAATAGTTCAGAGAATCCTAACCAAACCTCGTATGACCCAATTAAACCATCAATAACCTTGGACATATTGACACCCAAAACGCACCATGTCTACTAAAATCTCTAAACCACATGCACTAGACTAGCGCCTAGGCACTAGCTGTGTAGCGCTGCGGCGCTTGGTGGCACTACAAGAGCCGAAGCTCAAGCGCTGCGGCACCAAATAGGCGGCGCCGCGGCGCCACTCCTGTGGCCATAAACCCTCAATTTCAACTTCGAAGCCAAACCATCCTACGCCCACTCGAACCAACCCTTGAGTAGACTACTCAGGATCGTACTGAACTCCCTCGGACCTACTTAACCCACGTCTATAGCCCCTGCACTCTGAACTACCCAAAACTCACTCAAACCGTAACCTAGCTTGATCCACCATTCGATCCACGCCAAGCCCTACTGCCAGCGGCCCATGGACCCTCCCAAGCCTCGACTTAGACCCACCAGGATCTGAACTATGGCCTAGACTGAGTCCATGCATGCTGCCTACACTCCTTCGCCCGATCAAGCCATCGCATGCCCTAAAACAAGAAGACACGATCGGCCCTTACACCTCCTAGATCCAGCTATGGTATCCACACTCAGAACTCCTCTAAACCTTCTATAATTCATCCCATAACCAATAAAAGCTGGCTGCCCCTTCAACCATATAAAAAACGTAAGAAGCAAGGCCAAGAACACTATACTTTTTATGTCAAAACCATATACAATCAATGCATATTGATATATCTATTAAATATCATGCAAAAAAATTCAACATACATATCATGATGTGATCAATGAGAGAAAAAAGGTATAGGGCATGCCTTGATATAAAAACGCTCAAAAATTTTGAACTGAAGAAGCGAAGGACGAGCACCAGAGGGACGGATAAATTTTCCTACCGAAATTTCCTTGCAAAAATGCACAAAAGCTGCTGCTGTTCTTGATAATGATGCGGCCGAGAGAGGGGAGGTGGGACTAGGGTTTTGGGGTGAAAAAAATGATATAATAAATAATAAGATAATGAGCCTATGTTTAAAATATTAATGTGTAGTGGTCTAGGTCCAAAAGCCCATTAACACAAGCCCATTAGGCCCAATGATACACACGTAAAATATTTCGTTTAGGTACGTTTTCAAAAATATTACCCGAACCCTTAAAAAGTCTTTCCTTTTATAATATGAAATTATTGATTTCTTTACCGAGGTATCAATATATAGTGATTATTTGTTGATATTTTATCTCAATTATTTATTTGTGGTTTATCATTCGTGTGATTCATTTGTTTGATGGTTTAGCAGACCTAGTTTTTATGTAAAATTTTCACCAGCTATCTACGGATGATTTAGCTATGCTAATGAATCATGTCAAAAAATCTTCAAGAAATGAGTATCAAACATTAAAAATTGGGTAAAACCTACAACATATAGTATTAAATTCATCATATTCAATTCTAAATTTAAATAAAATAAATTTTACGTCATTGGTTGTGTCAATGTCTCATGTCAAATTTTCACGAGGAAATGAGTATCAATCACAAAAATTTGGTATAAAGTATGCCAAATTATATAATTAATTCATCATATCTTGTTACTGTCTAATATTAAATAATTTGGACATAATATAACCAAATGACATATATTGGGTATATATTCTAATCACTTTGATAATTCGAAAAAAATTAATTACGGGTTTTAAAAAATTACCGTATTTACTTCATTTGCATCCCATGTTTATGCGCATCATCCTCCTCGTACACATAAGCGAATCCACTATGTCGGGTCAGATCCATACCCGCCAACTCATCCTCCTCCGAGATCCGAAGAAGCTAATTAAACTTATGTAGGATGTAAGGAACAATGGGCCCATCGTTACATTGACCCACCCGATTATCACCAAAATCTGAATGATATGGGCACCCAAAAGCTTCCCACCCCCACCCATGAACAACCCGTATGGCCGATCCGGTTTACCCGGGTACACCTCATTCACATATTTCTTGGTGGCAAACAAAGCCGTGAAGATATATAATCCCCCCCCAAGCGCCGCAGCCACCATCCATGCAGCTGTGCCGCCTCCAATGGGTCGACGTATTTCAAATATTACGTATAGGTAAATACGGTGATTTTTTTATGATATATACACATTTTTATGTGCAAAATAAATATCATAAATATGGAAATTTGTATTTTTGTCATATATTTTTCTCTCTTTTGCGATTTTAATCATTTATGTTATTAGATTTCAGTATTAGTCTGATTTTCGACAATTTTAATCATTTTTCATCATAAGTATTAATATATGTCATTACATACATCAGCGTCTCATTGATGTCACATTAGTGCAGCGTCGAAAAATTTACTAAATTGATAAAAAAAAATAGCGAACTAAGGCCGAATTTTGATAATATAAAAGACCAAAATCACAAAGAAACAAATATATATCATCTGAATGGGACTGCGTCCTGCCATGGTGCTCGAGTCGAGCCAATCGTGTGCGTGAGTCATCCATGCAGTCAAATATGGCCGAGAAGACCTGACGAGTACCTCTCGGGGCGCAATGTCTCGGGGGCAAACCAACTGGAGGTGCAGCTCGGGCATCCAATGCCTCTTCCTCCGCAACTCGATCTTCCCAAACTCGCTCATCGGCTGTAGGGGGAGGTACTGGTGGGTCACAGGGATGTGGACTGATATGGCGACTCCCGGGATTACGGTGCCAAGCACCCCGCCGGAAAATAAAATACATGCCCTGCATGGCCTAGGGTGTGAGCATCTATGTAGAGGTGGGGAGGAAGGAAGTCTCACCAATGAGGTCGACACCGTGGGCCGCCAAAATCCGAGAGATGATGATAGGAAAGGGGGCATATGGCATCTTATTCTTGGTGGGATCAGTATGGGCGGCCGAATGCATATGAGAGATCATGATCGAAGCCACCGGAATACCAGGAATGGGCTCCAATCCATTCAACATCTTGTCGATGATATACAGATCCATATGGCGGACCTCATTGTTTCCGGCCTTCCTCGGAATGATGTTCGCTCCCGTGAAGTAACGGATAAGGCGATCAAGCAGTGGGAGGGACGCTGGAACAAGAACCGGTTTGGGATGGGAAATAGTGTAGACGGCTCCGTTCCTGAGGGATCCGGAAGGTGAGGTCTGACAGGAAAATATCTAACTTATTGAAAACCGCCGGAGGCCCGTCATCGGGGACATTCAGTATAGCGACCAGAGATCCGCTGGTTAACTCAATCGTGGCCCCTTTGACGTAAGTGCAGATATGTGGCATCCCGGTCTTGTCCTTGTCCTCGAAATTCGCATAAAACTGCAAAACCAACTTAGGGTAATAGGGGCCGGTGATGTCCAGGAGGGGTCCCCAACCGAATTTATCAAATTCCGCCCTAAGTGGCACCTCGTGATCGATCTGTGGATGAATTGAACGTTCAACAATCACGGAGTTGTCATCAAGCGCCGAGCACCACTCAAAATTTTCTCGGCTGGTAAAACTAGTCAGTTTTCGAGGAGGCATTCTGATTCAATCAAATAGATCCATACACACCAACCAATCTTAGTCACAAAAACCCATCAATTTATCACAAGCCGACCGAACCAATTCACGAGCTTATCCCAACGCACTGATAATAAACCAACATCCAATGTGAATAAATCTACAGGCAATATGGTCAAACAACAAATTATCCCAAAAACAGCACTAATAGTGGTAACAATTCAACCCTTGAACAATCAAAGTCCAACAACCCAACAACCGAAAAACAACACCCAGTCAATAACCGAAATAATGGGCAATAATCATACGGGTGGCACAAAATCACCAATGATGATAATCGGATATGGGAATGAAGGTGTAGCCACGCTTACCGGAAAGAAAATGGGATGGTAGTGCACAGTGGTGGAAGGCGTCTCGGTGGTAAGGTCGAGAAGCAGAGACGTGGCGGCGGGAGCGGCGATGATACCGAGCGGCAGTAGGGGGTTGTTGTACGGTGGTGGTGTTGTGAGGAGTTTGGTGGTTGTGGAGTGGCGGGAGAGAACTGAGTAGTGGTGGTACACGGTGGTGGTTAGTGGCGGCAAGGGAAGGCCGGAGGCACCGAGGTGGTAGGCGGTGATGATGGTTTGGGAATAGGTTTGTCGAATTAGGGATTTGGGGGGCGGAATTCGGGTTTTGTAGCTGAATGCTGTAAAAAATAGAAGACACGGACCTCGTAGTAGGGTCCGTTTATAGGTCCGGGTATATGCATGAAAAGGGGTAGTCTGGAAGTGGTGAACACGGACCTCATGTAGGGGTTCGGATACGGGTCCATCGAGACACTGGGAAAAGGCAGTCACAAGAGTGTAGAACACGGACCCCGTGTGGAGGTTCGTGTAGTGGTCCGGGCGCCATTTTTGTTTTTTGTTTTATGTTTTTTGTTTTTGAAGAGTACACTACACACACTTCGAACCAGACACATACTTCGAAGCCAGGAATTAACAATTCTATAAATCTACATATCAAAATTGAAACTCGATCAAGCACACAAGATGCAAGAATTGTACAGAAACGTCCTTGGCCTATTTGACGTTCTCAGTCCGCTGGGCACAATAGAATCCCCCCACACTTGAGAAATCCCACCGCTAGTGAATAACTTACATGCGCCACCACTCACTGAGATTAGCTCAAGAGATATGCATAAAACAAAATGAAAGAAAACTAAATTAAAGATTAAAGAAAAATAAAACTAAACACTGGGTTTCCTCCCAACAAGCGCTAAATTTATAGTCTATAGCTCGACTGTATTCCCTTATTCAATTTGGATCCTGCAGATCCATGGTGGTCGGCTCATCGGGCATAGTACCACCATGATAAACCTTCAGCCTATGCCCATTCACCTTGAATGCTCCAGTTGCTTCACAAGTGATCTCCACTGTCCCGTAAGGGAAAACTTGCGTGATGGTGTATGGTCCCGACCACCGTTAACGCAACTTGTCTGGCATCAACTTCAGTCGAGAATTGTATAATAGTATCAGTTGTCCCACCACAAATTCTCGATGGACGATGTTCTGATCATGCCAACGTTTGGTTTTTTCCTTGTAAAGCTTGGCGTTCTCATAAGCATCCAACCTAAACTCATCCAATTCATTCAGTTGCAGCACTCTCTCGTCACCTGTGGCTTTAGCATCAAAATTCAAGAATTTAATAGACCAATAAGCCCTATGTTCAAGTTCTACGGGTAGGTGACACGACTTCCCATACAATAATCTAAAAAGAGAATGCCAATGGGTGTTTTAAAAGCAGTGCGGTAAGCCCAAAGTGCATCGTCGAGTTTTCTAGACCATGCTTTCCTTGAAACACCGACAGTCTTTTCAAGAATGCGGTTAAGTTCTCTGTTCGATACCTCGACTTGGCCACTAGTTTGAGGATGATAAGGTGTGGCCATCTTATGTCGGACCCCATATTTAGGCAACAGACTGTCAAATTGACGATTACAACCCTGGAGTTATTGGTTTTGCATGCAAGTGCCTCCACCCACTTAGACACAAAATCTACGGCCACCAAAATGAGCTTGTTCCCAAAAGAAACTAGGAACGGACCCATGAAATATATACCCCACACATCAAATATCTCACACACCAAAATACTATTGAGAGGCAATTCATGTCTCCTAGAGATATTACCTGTGCGCAGACAATTTGGACATTTTGTAACATATTCATGCGCATCCTTAAATAGAGTAGGCCAATAAAAACAATACTGGAAGACTTTTGACGCAGTTCTAGTTACCCCAAAATGGCCTCCGGCCGGACCAGCATGACAATGAAACAAAATTTCACTTACCTCTTCCTAGGGACACATCTACGGATTATGCCGTCTGCACATATTCTAAACAAATAAAGATCCTCCCACAAATAATATTTCAAATCTGAGAAAAATTTCTTCTTTTGCTGATAAGTAAAGTGTGGAGGAATAAACTTACTGGATAGATAATTAACAAAATCGGTATACCACGGTAAACTGTTGACCTCAAAAAGTTGTTCATCCAAGAAATCATCGCGAATAATTTCATTGCCTTGACTTGGATTCTCCAAACACGAGAGATGGTGTGCAACTTGGTTCTTTGTCCCCTTCCTATTGATTATCTCCAGGTCAAATTCCTGCAACAGAAGAATCCAACGAATTAGTCTTAGTTTTGCGTCCTTTTTGGCCATCAAGTATTTCAAGGCTGAATGGTCAGTGTGCACTACAACTTTGCTCCCTATCAAATATGATCTAAATTTATCCAGAACAAAAACCACAGCAAGAAGCTCCTTCTCTGTAGTGGCATAATTCAGTTGGGCAGCTGACAGTGTCATACTAGCATAGTAGATGACATGGATGCATTTTTCCCTCTTTTGCCCCAAAACTGCCCCTAGAGCTGTGTCGTTTGCATCACACATCACCTCAAATGGTGACCCCCAATCAGGCGCTATCATCACAGGTGCGGTGATCAATTTCTCCTTCAAAACCTGAAATGCCTGCACATACTCATCGGAAAAATCAAAGCGCACATCTTTTATAAGCAAATTGGTTAGTGACTTAGCAATGCAAGAAAAATCTTTTATAAAGCGTCTATAGAACCCTGCATGTCCTAGAAAACTACGCACTCCTTTGATGTTTGTTGGGGCTGGGAGTTTCTCAAGTACTTCAATTTTGGCCTTATCAACTTCAATCCCAGTTTCTGAAATTTTGTGCCCCAACACAATTCCCTCTCTCACCATGAAATGACATTTTTCCCAGTTTAAAACAAAATTTGACTCCTCACATATCCCCAAGACTTTAGACATTGTTCTCATTCTTTATGACAGTGATCCCACCCTTTTTCGAAACAACTTGTACTGGACTTACCCACCTACTATCAGAAATCGGGTAAATAATACCTGCGTCCAGTAGCTTTATCACCTCTTTCTTGACCACCTCTTACATAGCTGGGTTTAGACGGCTTTGAGGTTGGGTACATGTCTTGTGGTCGGCCTCCATCAGAATTTTGTGCATGCACATGAACTGATCCCCTTGATGTCTGCAATGCTTCAACCTATGGCTTTGATATTTTCCCTCAAAACTCGCAACAGCTTTTCCTCTTCCGTCCCTGTCAAAGTAGAGGAAACTATCACTGGCAGTTTATCGTTATCCAACAAAAATAGATATTTCAAGTGCGAAGCAAGAGGTTTCATCTCTAGGATTGGGACTTCTTCAATGGATGACTTTAAAGGTCTTGGGACATGCCCAAGCTCCCCAATCCTAGAGTTTACCGTTTTTGAAATCGGTCTACCAGCTTCTAGATAATGAATACATTCGTCCAGTTCTTGACTTCCCAATTCTTGTGGGCAAGAATGGGTCAAACAAACCTCCAAAGGATCCTCACACATTAATTTCTGCAAATCACACTCAACGAACTCGTCAGTAGCATCAATTCTAAAATAATCAGATGTATCATTGGGGTATTTGATGAACTGAAAAACATTAAATATCATACTCTCATCATTCAGTCTTTAAACTAGCTCACCCTTATGCACATCTATCAAGGCCCTTCCGGTGGCTAAGAATGATCTCCCTAAAATAAGAGGAATCTCTCGATCATCTTCCATGTCTAACACAACAAAATCAACCGAAAAAATGAACTTGTCAGCTTTTACCAACACATCCTCTACAACTCCCCTTGGATATTTAATTGATCTATCAGCCAATTGTAGAGAAATTGTAGTTGGCTTCACTTCACCTATTTTCAGCTTCTCAAAGCATGCGTACGGCATCAAGTTAATCCTTGCACCTAGGTCACATAAAGCTTTACTAAAAAATGAAGTTCTTATGGTACAAAGAATAGAGAAGCTACCTGGGTCCTTAGCTTTTGGGGGCAATTTATTTTGTAAAAATTGCAGAACATTCCTCCGAAAGCTTCACTGTCTCAAAATCCACCAGTTTCCTTTTGTTTGATAGAATCTCCTTAAGAAATTTTGCATAGGAGGGCATTTGAGTTAAAGCCTCTGTAAACGGGATATTTATGTGCAGCTTTTTGAAAATCTCAAGGATTTTTGAAAATTGAATATCCAGTTGCAGTTGCTTTGCTCTTTGGGGAAACAGGAGTGAATCAATATCAATAGTGGGGTTCGAGTTTAGAGACTTACCTTTCTCCTTTGCGTCCTCGGACCTTTGCTTGGATGACCCTTTTTCTTTCACAACATCTTCAACATCAACTACTTCTTGCTTCATGGGAGATGCCACCGTTACTACATTGACACCCTTTGGATTCTTTTCCGTGTCACTAGGTAGTGAACCCGGAGCTCGTGTAGCCAACTACCCTAGTTGAGTCTCTACCTTTTGCATCATGGCATCATGATTTTGCCATCTCATCTCATTCCCGGCTATGTACTTGGCGAGCATATCCTCAAGATTTGACTTGCTATCTTGTGGCTTGAAACCGGGTGGCATAGAAGGTCGAGTACCTTGCGGAGGTTTAGGTGGTTGTTGAGGAGGCTTTTGTTGTGTAGGATGTTGTGGAGGATTGAAATATGGTTGCTCAACAGGATTTTCTAATGGCCTCCACCCAAAATTCGGATGATTCCTCCAGCCTGGATTATATGAGAAACTGTATGGATTATATTGTTGCCGACCTTGGTTTCCCACATAATTCACTGAGTCCCCTTCAAAGCACTATATTCCCTCACAAGATATATCTGGCATGAATTGCATGTCACTATATGATCCACAAACTATCTCAGCGTTTCCTTGAATTTGATTTACTGGCTTGACTGGTATTGATCTATTTGCTTGTAACTTCGCCATCTGATGTGTCAATCCATCAAGCTTTGCTGTGATTGCTGTCAAAGCATCCATCTCAGGGAATCGGACTTTCTTCTCCTTTCTGTTGTCTTGCCAGCCTACATTGCTTTCTGCCACATTAGATATGATTTCAAGCGTTGCGGTTGGTGTTTTCCTGTATAAGCTACCATTCGCTGCTGCATCAAGCATAGATCTCAAAGATGGATCCACCCCGTAGTAGAACGTCTCAACCTGCTGGTCTATTTAGAAACCATGTCTCGGGCACATTCTCAACATCTTCTTAAACCTTGCCCATGCTGAATTCAATGATTCCCCATCTCTCTGTCTAAACGATGTGATTTCATTTCGCAATTGTGTGATCTTAGTTGGGGGAAAATACCTGTGCATGAAGACCTCGACTAATCCATCCCATGTAGTGATAGAACCAGCTGGAAGGTCTCGAAGCCACTCCATAGCTTCTGCTTGCAAGGAGAATGGGAATATTCTGAGACGAATGGCATTAGTACTCACCCCATTGCACTTGATTGTATGACAGATCGACAGAAAATTCTCCAGATGTGCATTGGGATCTTCAGAGGGTTATCCTCCGAATTTGACTTGGAGTTGAATCATCTGGATGATGGCCGGCTTAAGCTCGAATGTATTCGCTTGAATTGTAGGACGGACAATACTAGAGCCATAACCTCCAAACTCTGGTCGATGAAGCTCCATTAAAGTACGATCATCCTCTTCTCCGGCCATGTCTTCAAAATCTGGTTTAAGGTCTATTTCAGATTCCTCTTCAGATTCGAATTCGAGAGCAAGTTGTTGTTCCTTCGAGCTTTACGGATGCGGCGGAGAGTGATTTCAATCTCTATATCGAGTGGCACTAGATTTTTGAAGCCTTGAGCATGCCTCATATAACACGAGCTAGACTCCCGCAATCAAAATTCAAGTGCACAATTCAAGCTCCTAACAAGTGTAAAAATCTGAAACAAAATTAATTAAAATACCAAAGATTTAAAAATAAAAATAAAAAAAACTAAAAATAAATGCCTAGTCTCAAATAAATAATTTATCCTAATATTAAACAGATAGTCCCCGACAACGGCACCAAAAACTTGACCGGTTAATTCGGTTGGGAATAAATCTAGCAAGAGGACTATGTCATGTTATAGTAAATGGACCATGAGTCCAAGTATCGATCCCACAGAGACTATCATTTAAGTATTAAGATTTAAATTATTAAATTTAATCTAGGCAAACAATAACAATTGATTTGGAAATAATTTAAACCAATTAAATTAAACTAAATTATGCTAAATTAATAACTAAGATCAAATTTGCAGAACAGGTTGAAACTTGGAGATTCTCAATTTCAACAAAATGACTGGAAACACACAACGGTACCAAAATTTGATTATTGCCACGTATTGGAATTATTCAACTACGGATTATTAAACGTCACAATGTAATTCCCTAATTCAACTATAAATCTATTTCTAGGCTTTATAATCCTATTTTCATTTAACAGTCCAATTATTTCTAATTGCATTTAATTAAACAAAAACGCATTTATCAATGATGGAATCAATGCTGTCACCTAAAATTGCACATTGAAACCGAATACTATTTCTAGTCGGTTTAATCAGGTGTTGATTAATATTTTTGAAGCTAAATTCAACATATTCTCTTTCGAGTCAAGATCAAAAAACAAACATACAAATAATTGGCCAAATTAAATGCAAGCAATTTATGCAAACATTAATCAATAACATAAAATAAATTCATAAATCAATTAATCCAATACATGAATAAAATCAATATTTTGGCCCTATCGTGGTCCCGATCACAAAGAAAACTACTCCATAAATTCAAAATTAGAAAAGATTCTAATATTCGAATTCATGACTGAAATTAATAAAATAAGAGAGGAGAAAATCTCAGCGATGGCGCGCGAATTTTCCGTGTGAAGTGCGTTTTCCTCTCTTTTCTCTCAAGCCGCAGCCGTCTTCTCTCTCCTTTCTCCAAGTCCAAAAAAATCCCCTAATATCTTAGGTTTTCCTCTTTTTTATATTCCTTCAAAAAAGCCCAGCCAAAATTGTTATTTTCGAGCCCATGGTTAATATCTTCCGAAATTTCCAAAAATCTGCGCCAAATCTTAAGCTGATATCAAAGGGCACGGACCCACCCGGTGTATACCTCAAGGTCAGGGTCCGTGCCTCTTGGCTTCAAAATTCTGTCCGGGAAACCATGGACACGGACCCCGTGTAAGGATCCGGAGTGGGGTACGTGTAGACTCTGTAGTTCTCTTCTTCGGGCTTCTATGACGCAGACCCTTACACGGGGTCCGTGTAGGGGTCTGTGTCAGCTCTTTGTGCTATTTCCTATTTTTTCGGGTGTTTCTGATATGACATTGCGAATATTGACTTTCTTTCCCTTTCGTTGGCTTTTATCACTTTTTGGTCAAACCTGCAAATAACAATAATAAAACGAATTAAGCGCAAAACTCGGAATAAAAACTCCAGATAAGCATGAATACGACAACATAAAGTCCCTAAAATGCTATAGAATTCATTCTTATGAACACGGACAAAGGCCCCAAGACAACCATGACATGATTTATATTGCAAAATCGAAGGCCCAGCTGCTTATGATGTGCTTACAAATTTTGAGCAATGATGGAGAAAACCTACTAAATGGTCAGAGTTTGGTCGCCGCTTTAAAAAAATATCACGTTGGCATGACGATGCTTTGATAAATATTGAACGCATCTCATGGATAACTAGTCCTTCGTCCACTGTTCCAAGTGATCATCCTTCCCTGTGGATTTCCGAGGAAATGATCCCCAAACCTAGCATGTTCATGTTAGGTTTGTCTCACTGAAAAAAAAAGTTTCCCTTCTGATTTAAGGGGACTAAAGACTTGAACTTGCCGGTTATTTTAATGTCAACAGGTTTTCCGATCTATAAACTCAGGATCATTGAAAGGATTTCCAAAAAATGTACATGCAGCTGAGGAGCAAGTATTGGCGTAAACTTTATTGTCATTCCTGGACTTCGATGTTTTGTTTTGGCTTATTAAAACTCATAGTTATATTAGTCTTCCGAACTTCTTTCTATCGCAGAACTTAGTCTGCACAAAAAATTTGGTGATTGATAATAGCATTCATGTTGTATCTCGGTTTTCTCGTGTCCAAACGCAGCGGAAGTTTTAAAATTTTTATTTTATTTTGACAATCAAAATATATTTGTTTTAGGCACTTGTATGATTTTATAATTAAACATTCATAGGACGTTGGAATTTTATACCTTTGGTGAATTAAATCACTTGGCTCCAACTAATCCGGTTTAGGCGAATATAACCCTTGATGAATCTCTACAAACTTTCTTCGAAAACTCCTTTCTTTATTCTTCTAATCAGGTCCACGACTAGATGATTTGTTCTTTTTTTAATTTGCACTAAAAAATTAGAAGAAGTTTTTACGTTGGAGATTGAAAACGAGAGACAGCTCAAACTTCTCCTTCAAAAGGAAGTGGCCGAAATTTTGTGGAGAGAAGGAGGAGGATTTTCGAAAAATTGTGAATGAATTGTATTTAACCTTAAGCCTAATACACATATATATGAGCTTAGAGCCCATTAATAAAATTAAATACTTAATGGGCTTAATCAATTATTTATTCTAGTCCAACTAGTTTAATTAATTAATTAATCAACTCCTTGAATTTATTCTCTCCAAATTTCATAAATTCAACTTCTTGAATTTACTATCTCATAATTTAATTATCATAAATTCAACTTCTTGAATTTACTATATCATAATATAAATTCAACTCCTTGAATTTATTCTCTCAACGGGAACAAATGATCCAGTGCTTGTGTGACCCTCAATGGTTCAGGGATACAGCTAGCCGTGGGTTCACAACTCCTTGTGATTCAGAATAACATTTATTCTTATTCAGGCTTACCCTAGTTAGCCCTATTCTTTTCATCAACACCTTGATCAAGAATGTCAGAACTCATTTCTGATGGCACCCATCGGATCATGGTAAGAGCGTCTAGTAGCGTCGCCCCATGATCCCCTAGGTATCACTGATAGTGCCTACAAGAACCAGTCGATTATGATTAACGTACACTACGGTCCCTTCATATTATATATCCCGATCGAATCTGCAACCATTGGTTCATCGAGGGTTGCATATTAATTCGATAACTCTGTGACACATATAATAGTGGCATCGCGTGTACTATTTGGAGAACTCCTTCTCCAACGTACATCTCATCCTCTGGCCAGAGATTCCATGCACTATTATTACTTCAGATCACATAGGATATCCACACCCGTAGGTAAGCGGTGAATCCCCGACTACAATGCATTGGCTCTTATATGTGTCGCAACTGTACCCAACCTCGCCACCTGATGACTCTCCTGGAGCCGGTAAACGAGTCAAAGCACAGCCCTAGCATATAGAGCCTCAGTGTTGTCCCGGGTCATAAGGACTAATGGTGTACAATCATAACCACAGACTTATCCTCTCGATGAATGATAACCACTTGGAAAGTCAGAGGGAGGGTTGTTCGGTATAATCATAATATGACTACCTATCTGCATGTTTGGACATCTCCATGCCCTTACCAAAAAACACAGTACACAACATCACAGATGCTAGTCTCGAGCTCAAGCGATCTTTATCCCTGTTTTAGGCGGCTGAATCGACTAGGAACGAATTTAGAATATGCAATGTTTACAAATGAGTTTCAACATCGAATTACGATTCATTTGTATTAAAGCATAATCAAGGACTTTATCTATGCTGCTTGCATGAGTATACAGATAAATTATAACGAAACCATTAAAAAGTAAATAATAAAGATTGTTTATTACACTTGAGTCAATAAATTCTCCAGCCAACAGTTGGCTTACAGGACATCTACCCAAAAAATTCAGACGGCTTATATCAAAGCAATAAGGTCTGCTCAACACTCCATATGTGTTGAGAATCAATATTTCCTTGGTTCATCTTATGCTTTGCCCTCATACAAAGATGCAGGTGGGGTGCTTTAAGATATTTTAGTTTTAACTTCACATGGTTACTTGATTGGAACTGGATTAAGTGTTCAAGACATCCACTTATGGGCCAGGTCGGACGTAGGATTTTAGTTGATTGGGCGATTCATTGTATCATTGAGATAAAAATTTTCTTGAAAAAATTGTAAGTTGATCTTTTGTCCCACTAAGGGGATTAATGCCAAAAGAAAGGAATACATTTTAAAGAATTTATCTAGAACTCTTTATGCATCAAGATTTTACACTTTTATTACATGAAATTAGCGAACAATTATTTTTCTTGCTTAGCCTTCCTATTCATGGTCTCCTATTCTATCATGCATTTGTTTATCTCACATGTTCATGCTTCTTAGGTGCTGAGAATACAATTCCAATGGAACTGGCGTTAAAGATTGCCAGCAAAATAAAGGTAAAAGAAAGATTTACCGTTTAAGTTGTTATCCCAATGTGGCCTGAAGGTGTTCCCAGTTCAGCCTCAGTACAAGAAATCCTTTATTGGCGGGTAATGCGACAAACAATTTAGTCTACCTAGAGAGGAGTTCAATCTCTTGATCATGAACTAAGCAGAGTGGAATATTTAAAGATTCGTTGAAAGCCATATCTTTTCGATCTTGTTATTTTCCAGGGACAGACAATGCAAATGATGTATGAAATCGTTGCCCGAGAAATCAAGTCTGCTGAGCTTAAAAATGCACAGCCAACTGACTATCTGAACTTCTATTGTCTCGGCAATCGAGAGGAATCGACTGACGAATCAATTGCGGCCAATCCTCACTACAAGAAATTCTGCATACAACAACGCACATACGACAACGGTTTTTCACAAAAACCGTTGTCATATGTTTTTTAACAACGGTTTTATCGAAAACCGTTGTCTTTGTCGTTGTCTTTTGGGGGGCAAATACAACGGTTTTTAAAAAGCGTTGTCTTTTTGGGGTCAAATACAACGGTTTTTGGGATCAATGAAAACGGTTCTAGAACCGTTGTCTTTGAGCGTGGTTTTTTGACAAACAACAACGGTTTTACCGTCGCTAAATTTAGCGACAGTTTCTCAAAACCGTCGCTAATTTTAGATTAGCGACGGTTTTGAAATAACAGTCGCTAATTTTAGCGACTGTTTTAAAAAAATCCGTCGCATCTTTAAATTTGTTTTGAAACCGTCTCTAATTTTAGCGACGGTTTAAATCCAAACCGTTGCCAAATAAAAATATGCGACGGTTTATCATTTACCGTCACCAATAGCGACGGTTTAACCAAAATCCGTCGCAAACTGTCTATAAATATCGATCCATTTTCCTCCACAACACTTAAAATTTTTCTCTTTTTACACCATTTTATCACTTCACACAACACTTAAAATTTTTCTCACCACTTCATAACACTTAAAATTTTTCTCTCTTACACAATTTTATCACTTTCACACATGTAAAATTTTTCTAACCACTTCATAACACTTAAAATTTTTCTCTTTTACACGATTTTACTACTTCACAACACTTAAAAATATTTTTCTTTTACACGATTTTAGTTTGGATTATTAGTTTCTTTTAGATTTATTAAATTATTAAAAGTATTTTTTTTTATTTTTCGAAACAAATTAGCGACGGAAATCTTGATTATTGACCGTCGCTAAAATTAGCGACGGACTTGATTGCTACCCGTCGCAAATAAAAATAGCGACTGGTTTGAATAAAACCGTCGCAAATTTTATCTACCACAACGGATAAAAACCGTTGTCGTTGAACGGACTTTCAACAACACCCTCAGTTACAACAGTTTTAAAATGGCTACGACAACGGATAAAACCATTTTTGTAGTAGTGCTCCTCAAATGGAAATTCAGTAATAATCTTACATTTTGAAATACTATGCTAATGATGACATGAAAAATACCAATCGTTGGACTGTTGGACTGTTTTACATGGAAGCAGAATCATCTAAGCTGAACTTGATACATATTCACATAGCATATTAGTCATTAATGTTAAAAATCTAGATAACAAGATTGCTTGTTTGGTCTGGGGGTGTAAAAATTAAAATGAAACAAGACTACAAATAGAACTTGCCAAGTTGTAGGAACGGTCCTGGATTTATGATGGCTCCTTTATTAGTTAAACCACAATAATTTGGTATCAAACTATTGCCAGGTACCTTCGTAAAAATTCAGGCGTTTTATAATATATGTTCATGCCAAAGTAATGGTAGTGGATGATGAGTATGTGATACTGGGTTCTGCCAATATAAACCAACGGTCTATGGCAGGGTCAAGAGATACCGAGATTGCCATGGGAGCCTATCAGCCGCATCACACCTGGGCTAAAAATAAGGCTCATCCATATGGATAGGTCAGCTAGCTGCGTCATAGTTTTTTTTTTAATTTTCCCAATATCATGTGCAATAATCTGCAGGCATATGTATAAGCTCATGTAACTCTATCGTCAGACTTACTCAACAATGAAGTGCTTCGTAAAGTTCATACAATTGATATATTAAAGATCCATTTGATTAAATGACATGCATTTGCAGGTATATGGATATCGAATGTCGCTTTGGGCAAGAATCTTGAGAAATTGAATTGTGTGGCAAAAGTTAATTCCATAGCTAATGATAACTGGCAGAAATTTACAGCCGACGAGTTTACTCCACCACAAGGCCGTATCCTTAAATATCCAGTGTAGGTGGATGCAGATGGAAAGATTTCTCCATTGCCCGGGTATGAAAATTTCCCAGATGTTGGGGTTTTTTTTTTAAAATAATATAATTTTAAAAAATATATAATAAAATATTGTAAATTTGAAACTGTTGTAAAAATATAACAATCCGTGAAAGAAAAGTCCGGATTCAAATTTTTTTTAAAAAAAGTAAAATAATAAAGTCACGGATTCATTGAATCTGTGATAGACTGTCACGGATTGGATTCTAAAATAATGAAGTCACGGATTCAATGAATCTGGGACTTTAAATCCGTGACAGTCTATCACAGATTCAATGAATTCGTGTCCCCGTGTCCCTTTTCTGCTTATAAAATGCACCAAAATAAACTTTGAAAGCAAACCTTGCAAACACAACAATTTATTTGGCATTTCTTCTGATTCATTTCCTCGCTTCGTTTTTTTTGTTAAATATTCTTCTTGTTCCGACGTTGGGTTCTAATTTTTTTTGTTATCGAGAATTGTCGGGTATTAAATTATTTTTGTATTATTGAATTAATGTTGTTTTATAATATATTTTTTATAAAAATGTTTAACATTGACAGATTATTATATTGTTCGTTGATTTTATCATTTAGTTCATACGAGAGAATCTTCAGAGATAACGTTATTATTTTTGTTCATTATATTTATTGTTATTCGTTGATTGACTGAACTAAAATTGATTGACTGAATTTTATTATTGAAAGAATTAATATTATTAAAGTTAGCTTAATGTAATAATTGGGATCGAATGTATGTACGTTGATAAATTAGCTTACCCGCGAATCTATTTCACAGATGTGCAAAGTTCAACACATTTTGTGCTAAGTTCATGACTCATTCATCCTTCACATACGTTTTTATTCAAAAATTACATTAGTAATAGTAATGACACTAATTTAAATATTTTTATTTATAGTTAGTAACTTTAGATAATAATGATAATAATAGTATTAATTGTGTACTAATTTTTGCATCCACTCTTAAACAAATTTAAAATTCAACGAAGAATATTAATGTATTATGATACTAATGATTTCACTAATTATTTTTATTTAGATTAATAATGGTCTTAAATCATAGTAGTTTTAAATAATAACAACAGTAATACTAATAACTATAATTATTTTAATTAAAATAAGTATAATATTAATTGTATTATTAGAATTAAAATATTAATAGTTATTATTATAATTATTGTAATTAAAATGTATTCTTGCACAATTTGTGTATATGATGCGCTGTCGGGTGAAATTTATGTGATAAACTTTATTAAGTGATAATTTGTATAAATGGAAGTCAAAATATTTTATTAATAGGTCGTAATAAATAATATACATTGCATTTGAAAAATATAGGCTGTAGCAATTATTTTTGGTACTTTTTCGTAGAAGATAGTACTCAATATTTACTGTCTGTATGTGTGATTAATTTATACAATGAAAATCTAAGTAATACTTGGTTGGGTATACTGAATTATTTACAGTAATTCGTTTATTTACAGTAATTAATACTCTGTTAGCTAAAGACATATAATTATTTACAGTTATTAGTTTATTTACGTATTATGAATTATTATTTATTTTTAAAAGAATCTAATCACCATTATCACATTTATCAATTCATCATCAGCATATACGTTTTATTATTTACAGTCGAAAATACAAAATAATTTCTTTTAATATAAAATATGTAGTTACATTTTATTGATAAAAAATATAATATTTGTTATATCATGATTTTTTGTTTGCAAGATGGCTGAAAATACGGATAATGTGTTGTATTTACGGGGTAGACACATATCAAATAATATCAACGCTGAAAACATGGTGCACTAATTCCTCCACGTCGGTCTGACAAATGTCTTTAGAGATTGCATAATGCTGGGATTCACCTCCGTATCCGCCTATGTGTAGCACGCATGAGTTTCTATAGTGTCATTCACTGTGGTCCAATTAAAAATTATGATAATCATTTGCTTACAGCCATCGTTGAGAGATGGCGTCGTGAGACACACACATTTCACCTTACAGTTGGAGAGACAACAATCACCCTACAGAACGTTGCCCTTATTTGGGAGTTGAATATTGATGGCATGTCCATCACTGGTGTAGATACCGCGTACGACAAACATACATTACAACAGCGCTGCACAACTTGATTGGGTTTTACGCCTACATCTTCTCAGATTAAAGGTAGACATCTTTATCTGTCCGCTTTGCGAGACCATTGCCTAAATAATATGATTAATGGTCAAAGCACTGAAGAGGACGTGACACAATATTCTCGTTGTGTTGCATTAATGATAATTGGTGGCTGTATGTTCCCGGACTCGGAAGGTGCTGCTGTGAAACTTATGTATTTGCAGTTTCTTGAGGACATAGAAATGGTGAATACGTTAAGCTGGGGTTCTTCTGTGTTGGAATATCTTTACAAAGAGTTGTGCGACACATCAATGGGATTATAGGTTGATTTTTGTGGGCCTGTTCAGATATTGTAGGTATTTTTTACACTTCTACGGTTATTATATTTGTTGTACTTAATTTTTTTTAGATGATTTCACCATTTCTGTTGTATGTTATTGCAGATTTGGGTATGATCTAGAATTACTCTTCTTTGCCCTGATAGAGCGCAACAAGTATCTATGTCAGTAGAGATTGTTGCAGATGTGCTTCAAGGTCTACCATTCCCACCATACGGCGCACAATACTAATCAAAATTAATTAACTTGTATTATTATTTTGTTATGTAATTTTAATGACTACATGGTGTACTTATAAATTGCAGGTGGAGACGTGGATTCTCTTGGACACACACAGCCTATCATTCGGTCCGTATAATGAGAGATATGCTTGACATGATGATAAAAGGATAGGTAGATACATAAATTAGTTATTTAAAATTTGGAATGTTTTTAAAATTAAATCTGAATGTTATATTATCAGCTTGATAATCTTTTTTTTTTAATTTTACTTGCTTCAGTTTCTATGGACCGTTTATGATATGGAGTCCCCCGAGGTTGCTAGAATTCTAGATGGAAATAGAATTCATATATGTCGGTCGGCATGTGCGTTGATCAATTTTCATATAGTTGAGATGCATAGACCAGGGCGGTGTCTTCGAAAATTTGGAATGCGTCAAGGTATCCCGCCACTTGCTACTAACTTCGATAATTTCCATAAATTGACGCTAAAAGAACGGAACAACTATGATTAGGCGACGTATCACAAATATTTTGTAGATATACAGATATAATTTTGTGATTGGTGGCGATTATGTCATATCTGGTACACCCGGCATCACAATGGACTATATTGGTTGATATCATCGCATTTCACAAATATTTCTTTGTCCGACAGTGGTACCTTCTAACATCATTGGCTACCATCCTGTAGATATAAACTACTGACAATTTAATGTAAGACATGTTCAATTATCTACATATGTACGTATATTTAATTTATTTTATTAAATATATGTTACCTAATATATGCAAATATGTCACAGACACGCCCAACTCATGTACAAAATCCATCGATGTGGACACAAAATGAGTGTGAACCCGGACCATCAACTTCAAATATTGCGTGAGAGCCCAGCCCAAGTGAACCCCAAGCCCGGTCCAAATTTAAAGATTAAGTTAAAATAATAATAATAATAATAATGATAATTATCGATTTTCCTTCTCTCTCCCGTAAGTTGCTGCCGCGAGATTCTTCTTCTTTGTCAATCAATTTCGCCGTCTTTGACCGGTCGTAGCTCCACCACCGGTTGTCGAAAAAATAAAGTAAATACATATTTGGAATCCTCTCGTCAAGGGCTATCCAGTGATACCCTCTTTGCTAAGAAAAATCGCGATTCCCGAAAACCAGTCCGAAACCTGCCGCCCGTTTCTTCGTTAAATCGTCGTCGCACGTCGCCGGAGTTCGGAAATTGATTGAGGGCTTTTGTTCTTTGGGTCATAAGCTTCATTTTGGTATATATATTGAGGTACAAATCATGATTCCAGCAAGGTGGTTGTATTTTGTTGGGTTAAATTTGGTACCAATATTGATAATTGTTATATTATTGATTGTAGGTACAAGAATTGAGACGATTAGAGGTATCTACCAGATTTTCGGAATTTATTTGGATTAATTTCGAAAATTCAGATTTATATAATTGGATTTCTGAATTTTCGTGTTCAATAATTAGGTGTTTAGCTGCTATAGAATTGTCGCATATTAATTTTAGAAATATTAAAGCCTAAATTATGGATTTTTGGAATTTTAGGCTAAATTAGTGAATTTTGGAATTTCTTTCGATAAATTCCTTGATTATTTAACCAAGATAGGAATTGATGTGCAATAAATAATTTTGCCACAGGATTGGAGTTTTCGAGAAATATTTAAGATATTTTGTGGTAAATTAAAGTCAGTTGAGGTACGTATGAACTGTTTTCATTACGACGTCTATTATGACGTGAGATGACGTTGAGTATGTTGTAATGAGTTGTGGCGTGCTTTATGTGCTTCTGTGAATACGTGATTGCATTCATGTATTTATTTGTGTTGATACTATTAATGCATAGCATTTCGAGCCTTGACTCCTTTGATTACTATTGATATTGATATTGATCTATCGAGTTGTTGCGTCATCGATGGAGCGGGTGGGTAGGATTAGCACTCCTAATGACTTGCATGAGGGCTGAGCGGGTAGCTCCCGTACCCTCGATGCTACGTGCATGGATGAGTGGCGATTTGATGTTGCGTTGCTACGTTCCTGGCACGGGTGGCCACTGTTACTGTTGTTGATGCGATTCATTTGGACTCCGTTTGGTATCCATTATCGGTTGTTACCCTTCACGCATTGCATTACATTGCATTGCATCGCATTTTACTTGATTTCATTTCATGTCAGTTATATTTGTCGTAATATTACTGGTTCGTCGTACTGGGGTCCGACCCCTCGTTTTTTTTATGCTGTGGTTGTTTTTGATGCTATAGCAGGTTATCCAGGAGGATTTGACGTGTCTGGTGGAGCGTCAGGTAGTGGTGCCCAGTCGTCGAGTCATGGTTGAGAGTTCCCAGATATATATATACTATATTATGGAGTCATACATTTACCGGGGAGATGCCCCGTGTAGGTGTACTGTTATTTTTACGATGTTTTGAATTGATGGTTGTGTGATCGAGCCTTGCCGGCTCTGCATGTGTTTAGTCCTGGCCAGTGCGGCTATAGGTTGTGAATTGATGTTATGACTTTAATTCGAGCGTATAAAGTTATTGTTGTGTTTTGATTTTTTGGGATGTCCTATTTACGAATAGGTCATGCCGAAATTTCGGTAGGCCCAAAATGAAAAATTTTAATCGCTTTCGCTGTTTATATTAAGATATCCTGGTTGTTTGGTCATTAAATATTAATCAGGAGCACGGGCCCCCACAGTTGGTATCAGAGCGTAACTGGGATATGCTCGAATTAGAGTCTAGGGCACTTGAGTCTAGACACAAATAACATGATTGTGCATGTGTTTAACTATTTGCTCTTATTTGAATTATTTGGTGTGATTTGCTTGAATTTACCTGCATTAGAACGGCTAGCTGATTAAGCATGAAATGTAGTTTAGAACTTGCCTATTACTTTCTTTTACCTATTATCTGCCTGTGGATTTAATACTCGTGTCTTGTAGAATGGCACCTGGAGGAAGAGGTAGAAAAGAAAAAGAAATAGCGCAAGAATCTGAGGCGCAAAATGTTCGAGGACTTGCAGATATCATTAGAGGTAGACGTGGTCGACCTCGAGGACAAGTCGCTCAAAATGTTGAAGAAGAAGTGAACCAAGAATCTTCTCGACCTGAAAGACCTGGAGCTAGACAGGTAGCGATTGAGCAAGAGATGGAACAGCTGACACAGAAAGTTGGAGGAATGCAGTTAATAATTTCTCAGTTCCAGGAATTACGTCCTCAAAAATTCTTTGGCAATGAGAGCGGAGAAAAAGCAGCAGGCTGGCTGAAAAGTATAAATCATCTATTTAATTTGTTGGAGTATTCCCAAGATATTAGATTGAAGCTTGCCATCTACCAACTTAAAGACCGAGCACAACTCTGGTGGGAAGCCACAGAGGAAGCAATGAAGGACTCTGGTGACATTATTACTTGGGATGCTTTTCGTGCTCACTTTAGCCAAGAATATGCACCACCATCATACTATGCTGCTAAAGAAGAAGAGTTCAATCAACTGGTGCAGGGCAATAAATCAGTGGTGGAATATACTTCACAGTTTTCTGCTCTTTTGCCCTATGTTCCACATGTTGCTAGGAATGATCAGGCTAAACTATCACGTTTTCTGCACGGGTTGCAGCGGACTGTTCATACTTTGGTAATGACTGGATCGCCTAATACGTATATTCAAGCAGTGGAAAAGGCGAAGAAAATCGAAGCAAGTTTGCTCAGAGGAGAACCACAGCCAGGTCCATCATCAGTTTCTCAGGGATCTGGGAGTAGTGTGTCAATGCCCGTGGATTTACCTCCATATCATCCTGTACAGTCATACCAACAACCCAAACAGCAGAGGTACAAGGCAAAAGGAAAGCAATTCAAGAAGAAGTCTCAATCCAGCTCCTCCAGTTCAGGCAGTGCACGATGAGGAGGTTCTGTTGGGTCGTCTAGCACTGTGCATTGTGACCGATGTGGTGGTCGACATTTCAGTTCCCAATGTGTAGGAGTTCAGGGGACATGTCATAATTGTGGTCAGGTTGGACATTACGCCAGAGTATGTCCTAATGCAGGGAGACAGCAGTTCCAGCCACAACAGTTTGGTTAAGTTCCCCGTGGACCAGTCTTTAGACCGTATGCTCCTACCCTATCTTTTCAGCAGTCTCGTTACCCACCTCCCAGAGGTCCTATTCAGCAGCCATTTCCAGGGCCACAGCAAGCCCAAGTCCATGCTTTGACTCAGGACCAGGCTCAGGATGTACCAGGAGGAGTGATTGCAGGTATTTGTTATGTTTTTGACTATCCTGCACGCATATTGATAGACACAGGAGCATCTCATTCATTTTTATCTGCTGCATTTGTTGATAAGCATGAGATTGCTACTATTCCTTTGTTGGATACTGTGTCAGTTGCTACTCCTGCCGGTGTATATTTGATGTCCCGTGAGATAGTTTTGAACTGTGTGCTTAGATTTGAGGGTAATATTATGATAACAAATCTAATCAAATTAGTCATGACTGATTTTGACTGTATTCTGGGAATGGATGTGTTGACAAATTATCGAGCCACTGTGGATTGTTTCCATGGAGTTGTCAGATTTAGACCGTATTATGGCAGCAAATGGAATTTTTATGGTTATGATTCACAGTCTCGAATTCCATTAGTATCTGCAATGGAAATGTTCCGGTTGTTGTCAATCGGCAATGAAGGATTTTTGATTTATGCTCTTGATGCAACACGGGAAGAACGATTGAAAGTTTCAGACATTCCCGTTGTCAAGGATTTTCCAGATGTATTTCCTAATGAGATTCCGGGTTTTCCGCCTCAAAAGGAAATAGATCTTAGCATTGAATTGATGCCAGGGACAAATCCTATTTCTAGAGCATCATATCGTTTAGCTCCAACAGAGTTGAAAGAACTCAAGGAACAGTTACATGATTTACTGGAGAAAGGCTACATCAGACCAAGTATGTCGCCCTGGGGAGCTCCAGTATTGTTCGTAAAGAAGAAAGACGGAACGATGAGAATGTGCATCGATTATCGGCAGTTGAATCGGGCTACTGTGAAGAATAAATATCCTCTGCCGCGTATTGATGACTTGTTTGATCAGTTGCAGGGTACTTCTGTGTATTCTAAGATTGATCTTCGTTCCGGATATCATCAGCTTAGACTCCGAGAGGAAGATGTTCCTAAGACAGCATTTCGGACATGATATGGGCATTATGAATTCTTAGTTGTGCCTTTCGGTTTGACTAATGCACCCGCAGTGTTTATGGATTTAATGAACCGTGTATTTCGAGAATTCATCGATAGATTCGTTATTGTATTTATTGATGATATCTTGATTTATTCTAAGTCAAAAACAGAGCACAAAGAACATTTGGCACTAGTCCTTCAAACACTCAGAGAAGCACAATTGTATGCCAAATTGTCTAAGTGTGAGTTCTGGTTGGACAGAGTTTTATTTTTAGGCCATGTTATATCTGCACAAGGAGTATCTGTTGATCCTAGTAAAGTTGAAGCTGTTATCAACTGGCCGAAACCAACAAATGTGTCTAAAATTCGAAGCTTTTTGGGATTAGCTGGGTATTATAGGCGTTTTATTGAGGGATTTTCTAAAATAGCTAGGCCGATGACCCAGTTGACACAGAAAGATCGACGTTTTGTATGGACTGCAGAATGTGCGTCTAGCTTCCGGACTTTGAAAGAAAAGTTGACCACAGCTCCAGTGCTAGCTTTGCCTTCAGGCTCTGGTGGATTTTTTGTCTGTACAGATGCTTCTCTAAATGGACTGGGTTGTGTTTTGATGCAACATGGGCGAGTGATTGCGTATGCTTCTCGTCAGTTGAAGCCACATGAGACTCGATATCCAGTTCATGATTTGGAGTTGGCTGCCATTGTATTTGCATTAAAAATATGGCGTCATTATCTGTATGGTGAGCAATTTGTGATTTATGCTGATCACAAGAGTCTGAAGTATCTTTTCACACAGTCCGACTTGAATATGAGACAGCGTCGATGGTTGGAATTACTTAAAGACTTTGATTGTGATATTCAGTACCAACCAGGGACGATGAATCAAGTTGCAGATGCTCTGAGTAGAAAGGTTCAGCCTAAAATGTTGACATCTTTGACTATTTCAAAAGTTCATGAGCATTTGGGAACTTCAGGATGGACTTATCGGTCTAAGGGCGACTACTTTATAGTTTCATCTATTCAAGTTGAACCACAAATTGTTTCTAAAATCAAAGCAGCACAGAGAACTGATCCGCATGTTCATAAATTGAAAGAATTGACTATGACAGGTCAATCAGACAAGTTCAGTGTTGCTTCAGATAGATGTCTGCGCTATAATGGTAGACTTGTGGTTCCGAATTTGATAGATTTGAAAGAATCTATACTTCGAGAAGCTCATTGTAGTCGACACAGTGTTCATCCAGGAATCAGGAAGATGTATCATATCTTGAAATCTCATTATTGGTGGGAAGGCATGAAGAAAGAGATTTCTGAATTTGTAGCTAAATGTTTAACGTGCCAACAGGTTAAAGCTGAGAGAATGAGACCTGGTGGTATGTTACATAGTCTGGAAGTGCCACAGTGGAATTGGGAGCACATTGCTATGGATTTTGTGACACACCTGCCTCGTTCAAATCGTGGTTGTGATGCGATTTGGGTGATTGTTGATAGATTATCCAAATCAGCTCATTTTATTCCTTATGATCGTACTTGTACTTATAAGAAAATGGCAAAAATGTATATTGATCATATAGTAAGATTGCATGGTGTGCCAGTAACCATAGTATCAGATCGTGATCCCAGGTTTGCTTCGAAGTTTTGGGGCAGTTTGCAATCAGCATTGGGTTCAAAGTTGGCAATGAGCACTGCATATCACCCACAGACAGATGGTCAGTCAGAGAGGACCATTCAGACACTCGAGGATATGTTGCGAGCAGTCGTGATGGATTTTAGGGGTGGTTGGCAGGAATCATTGTCACTTGTTGAATTCTCTTACAATAACAGCTTCCAAGCAACCATCGGAATGGCACCATTTGAAGCCTTGTACGGTAGAAAGTGTAGATCTCCGATATGCTGGGAAGATGTAGGAGAAAGACAAATGTCAATGCCAGAATTTATACAAGAAATGAAAGAAAAGGTTGAAATGATCAGGAAAAGAATGAAAGCAGCTCAGGATCGTCAAGCCAGNGCTAAGATGCGTCAGGAATGGCCTCATTTGTTTGAAAATGTAATAAATTATTCCATGTATTCTGATTTCCCTATGTACTATCCGTGGTAAATGTTTATAAACCACTTTTGTATAAATTTTGTGTATGCTAGATTTCGAGGACGAAATCTTTTATTAGTAGGGGAGAATGTGAGAGCCCAGCCCAAGTGAACCCCAAGCCTGGTCCAAATTTAAAGATTAAGTTAAAATAATAATAATAATAATAATGATAATTATCGATTTTCCTTCTCTCTCTCCCGTAAGTTGCTGCCGCGAGATTCTTCTTCTTTGTCAATCAATTTCGCCGTCTTTGACCGGTCGTAGCTCCACCACCGGTTGTCGAAAAAATAAAGT
Organism: Primulina huaijiensis; assembly: GCF_012295235.1. NCBI lineage: Eukaryota > Viridiplantae > Streptophyta > Magnoliopsida > Lamiales > Gesneriaceae > Primulina > Primulina huaijiensis. The sequence goes on from NC_133323.1 coordinate 18,630,070, forward strand.
AAATACATATTTGGAATCCTCTCGTCAAGGGCTATCCAGTGATACCCTCTTTGCTAAGAAAAATCGCGATTCTCGAAAACCAGTCCGAAACCCACCGCCTGTTTCTTCGTTAAATCGTCGTCGCACGTCGCCGGAGTTCGGAAATTGATTGAGGGCTTTTGTTCTTTGGGTCATAAGCTTCATTTTGGTATATATATTGAGGTACAAATCATGATTCCAGCAAGGTGGTTGTATTTTGTTGGGTTAAATTTGGTACCAATATTGATAATTGTTATATTATTGATTGTAGGTACAAGAATTGAGACGATTAGAGGTATCTACCAGATTTTCGGAATTTATTTGGATTAATTTCGAAAATTCAGATTTATATAATTGGATTTCTGAATTTTCGTGTTCAATAATTAGGTGTTTAGCTGCTATAGAATTGTCGCATATTAATTTTAGAAATATTAAAGCCTAAATTATGGATTTTTGGAATTTTAGGCTAAATTAGTGAATTTTGGAATTTCTTTCGATAAATTCCTTGATTATTTAACCAAGATAGGAATTGATGTGCAATAAATAATTTTGCCACAGGATTGGAGTTTTCGAGAAATATTTAAGATATTTTGTGGTAAATTAAAGTCAGTTGAGGTACGTATGAACTGTTTTCATTACGACGTCTATTATGACGTGAGATGACGTTGAGTATGTTGTAATGAGTTGTGGCGTGCTTTATGTGCTTTTGTGAATACGTGATTGCATTCATGCATTTATTTGTATTGATACTATTAGTGCATAGCATTTCGAGCCTTGACTCCTTTGATTGCTATTGATATTGAT